>NC_081570.1:78099227-78106834 GCF_022355385.1 Mustela nigripes | reverse complement strand
TATGGGATCGAGTCCCGCATCGGGCTCTCTGCTCGGCAGGGAGCCTGCTTCCTCCTCTCTCTCTCTCTGCCTGCCTCTCTGCCTACTTGTGATCTCTCTCTGTCAAATAAATAAATAAAATCTAAAAAAAAAAAAAAAAATTTATAAATTATGGTAAAATACACAAAATTTACCATCGTAACCTTTTTTTTTTTTTTCAGTAGGCTGAATACCCAACATGGAGTCCAACTCCAGGCTTGAACTCACAAGCCTGAGATCAAGACCTGAGCTGAGATAGAGTCAGACAATCAGCCAAGCCACCCAGGTGCCCCTATCATCTTAACCATTTTTAAGTATGTCATTCAATATATAATCATTTATTATATATAAATATAATATAAATATTTTATATTTATATATTTATAAATATAAATGATTAATATAATCATTTTTGAGCAACTAATCTATAACTTTTTCATCTTGTAAAACTGAAACTTTATACCTGCTAAATAACTCCTCATTCTTGGGGCACCTGGGTGGCTCAGTGGGTTAAGCCACTGCCTTTGGCTCAGGTCATGATCTCAGGGTCCTGGGATCGAGCCCCCCGTCAGTCTTTCTGCTCAGCAAGAAGCCTACTCCCCACCCCCCACTGCCTACTTGTGATCTCTGTCAAATAATTAAAATTCTAAAAGAAACAGAAAACCTCCTCCTCATTCTTGCCTCCCCCAAGCTCCTGACAACCACCATTCTATCCCATTTCTATGAATTTAACTACTTTGGGTATAATAGTAGGATCATACAGTTGTATTTTTGTGCCTGGTTTATCATAGCATAATGTCCTCAAAATTAATCTATATTGTAACATATGTCAAAATTTCCTTCATTTTGTAAGGTTTAATATTTCACTATACAAATATACCGTACTTTTTCATCAAAGGACACTTGGTTAACTTCCACCTCTCTCGCTATTGTGAACAGTGCTATAAACATGGATGTATAAATATCTCTTCAAGACTCTACCTACAACTCTTATAGATATACCCCAGAAGTCAGAACTGAGAACTGGTGGATTATACAGTATTTTTTTTTTTTTAGAATCCCAGTACTGTTTGCCATAGCACCTGCAACATTTTACATTCCCACCAACAGTGTTCCAGTCTCACCACATCTTCACACTTTTTTTGTTGTTGTTTAACAGCAAGCACACTAATGGTGTGAGGTACTGTGGATCATTTAAAAAATACCAAGCCCAGGCCCCAATTCTTGGTGATAAGGCTTACAAATCTGCTTTTTAAATTCTCCTGGTGCTTGTGATGTGTAGCCAGGATTAAGAACCACACTAAAATGAATTAACTTGGAGGTGATTATCAATCTTATAATTTATTGTACTTCCTTACCCTCTTCTCATGTTATTCAAACATGAACTAGAACTCTTAACGTCATCAAGAACAAAGGAGATACTCTAGTGTTGCAACTAAAACTGGTTCTGTTCTGTATTTATTTAGTCTATCTTTGGAGTGTCCTAATCACTATACCCTCCCTCCTTCACAAAGATAACCACTATGATGAATTCTACCCCTTTCAACTGTGCCGGTTTTTGACCTTTACATAAATAGTTTTTACTTAGTACTACACTGTTTTTACTATGTATTACACTGGCCTTGTACCAGTATTATGTTTGTGAGATTTAACTATGTTTTGTTCAGCTTCACTGCTGTATTTTATTCTATGGTTGAATTATATCACAATCTATCCATTCCTCTTGGGACTTTGGGGTTATTTCCAGTGTTTGACCAATAATGCTGCCATGAACATGCTTGCAGTGAATATGTGCATGCATTATGTTGAATATAAACCCAGAAGTGAAACTGTTGGATCATATAACTTATATGTATGTCCAACTTTGGTAGATACCAGTTTTCCAAAATATATCAATTTATATGCACAACAGAGCTTGGAGAATCCTACTTACTCCACGTCCTTGTCAATATTTGGTATTATCAGTGTGTTCCATTTCAGCTATTCTGGTGAATGTAAAATGTGATCTCAAGATTTTATTTGTATTTCCCTGAGGACTCATGATATGAAACACCTTTTAATGTCTATTGGCCCCATGAATATCTTCTTTGCCAATCACCTGTTGAATGGTCCTACCCATTTTTCTATTGTGTTGTCTGCTATTACCTTATTTCTAGCTCTTCATATAGTCTGAATACAAAACCTTTGTTGTGTGTTTCAAGTATCTTCTCCATGCTTTTCCTTCACAACCTCCTTTTAAGTAAGCATTCTTTCCCCTCCTCCCCAATGCTAATCCATCTGCTATTACTCTGCTTCACCACTACCATATTTGTCTACTTATTTACTGTCTCCCAACCCTCCCTCCCCCAGTTCCCAGAATGTAAACTCAATGTCAGCAGGGACCTTGTGGGTACTGACCTACAACAGATTGAGGTCTTGTCTGACTAATGCTTAGGACAGAGCCTACATAAGCTGAATTAAAGTGTTCAAATTCAGTTTTATGTTAGAGATCCAGCAGATGTGACTATTTTTTATATAGGGAGAAACCGGGAGAGCAATCAAGAATGTTTTACTTGTAGGGACACCTGTGTGGCTCAGTTGATTAAGTGTCTGCCTTCAGCTCAGGTCATAATTCCAGGGTTCTGGGATGGAGTCACACATCAGGCTCCTTGCTCAGCAGGGAGCCTGCCTCTGATTCTGCCTATGGTTCCAACTGCTTGTGCTCTCTTTCTCTGACAAATAAATAAGATCTTTTAAAAAAGAATTTTTTACTTTTAAATTAGGTCCCATTGCTCAGGAATTTGCCTTAAAAGAAATGAATGAATGACTTAATGTCTATCAATTTAAAAAAATGCATTTCCAAACCTCATCAAAACCTCAATTCCACTATACCCTTTTTGCAGAGGATCTCAGTTTACAACAGAAACCATTTAAAAATTAACTTCCATTAGCTTATTTCCTATTCTATATTTAAGTGCCTTCTTTCTTTTCCATGAATATCTTTCCCCTTTTCCAGAATCTTATTATTTTATTAGTTATGCCTTTATTTCCATTATTGTAGGTTTCTTTATTAGGAAGGCTTTCCTCTAAAGATTATACAATCCATAATTATATTTCCTGCTCTTAAGACCACATTTTCTACACTTAAATTTTTTGTAATTAATTTATGCAGATATCTCTATCCACAGATATGCTCTAGTCAGTGTCTTAAGTTTTTTCCTTAAAAACACCTTTCCACAAAAAAACCTGCACACAGATATTTATAGCAGCTTTATTCAAACACTGCCAACACTTGGAAACAACCAAGATGTCTTTCAGTAGTGGGATGGATAAACTGGAACAACATTGAGTATTATTCAGCGCTAAAAAGAAATCAACCATCAAGCCATGAAAAGACATGGAGGAATCTTAAATGCATACTAGGCAAAAGAAGCCAATCTGAAAAATCTACATACCGTATAATTCTAACCATATGACATTCTGGAAAAGGCAAAACTATAAGGAGACTGTAAAAAGGTCAATGGTTGCCAAGAGGTAGGGAGAAGGAATAAAAAGATGGAGCACAGAGGATTTTTAGGGGAGTGAAAAGATTGTGTTATATCATAATGACGGACACATACCATTAATATTTGCCCAAACCTTTAGTACGTACAACACCAAGAATGAACCCTAATGCAAACTAAGGTCTTTGGGTGATAATGAGGTATCACTGTTGGTTCCTCTGCTGTAACAAATGTACCACGCTGGTGGGAGCTGTTGATGATGGGGGAGAGGTAGCATGTATGGGAGTCGGTAGTATATGGGAAATTTGTATCTTTCTCCCAATTTTGCAGTGAACCTAAAATTGCTCTAAAAAAAAAATAAGTACTTAGGGGTGCCTGGCTGGTGTAGTTGACATCTGACTCTTGTTTTCCACTCAGGTCATGATCTCAGGTCATAAGATAGAGCCCTGTGTCAGGTTCTGTGCTCAGCACAAAGGTCTGCTTAAGATTCTAAAACACCTTTCCCACTACATGCTTATTAACATAAAAAACCACTAACCAACCACTGGGTGCAAAAAAAATTTTTAAAGGTCAAATACATCCATCTGGTTTCTCTAACTCCCTTCTGAAACTGCTTATCTAAAGATAACGAACACTCTGAAATATTCCAAAGCCCTCACTGTCTTCCTCAATCATCTTCCCAGACTTCTCTGTAGTATTTAAAATGGCTAACAACTCTTAAGGTTGTTCTCCTCCTTTATACCCATTATATCCTTAGCTATTCATATAACTTCATCATATGCCCCTTATATTTCAACCCCACTTGTCATTGTTTTCTTGCTTTGGTACTTTGATCAAACACCTGCACAAAATTAGTCAAATCCCAAAATTAGATTTTTGTAGTACCTATAAGATAATACTAACTAGTAAAAACTTAAAACAGTACGTATTGGGAAGTGCTTGGTTGGCTCAGTTAGTGGAGTAACAAGTGTTGTGAGTTCAAGCCTCAAGATGGGTCAAGATTATTTAAAAATAAAATAGAACGGTGTGCTTGGGTGGCTCAGTCCGTTAAGGGTCTGCGTTCAGCTCAGGTCATGATCTCAGGGTCCTGGGATCGAGCCCTGCGCATCAGGCTCTCTGCCTAGCAGAGTCTGCCTCTCCCTCTGCCCCACCCCCTGCTTATGCTCACACCCTTCCTTTCTCTCAAATAACAAATTTTTTTAAAAATCTAAGACAAATAAAAGGAAGCCTGGATGGCTTAGTCAGTTCAGCATCTGATTCTTGATTTAGGTTCTGGTCATGATCTGAGGCCCTAGACAGGCTCTGTGCTCAGCACAGTCTGCTTGTTCCTGTTCCTCCTGTTCCCACCCCATGCATGCACGCTCTCACTCTCTTGTTCTCTCAAATACATAAAACCTTTGAAAAAAAAAAATAAAATAGCATATATTGGGGTGAAAGACTATATGTCTCCTGATAAAACAAAATGCAATATACACAGAACCCATAAAGGCTTTTGGCCAAAAATATGTAACAAGTGGTTACATTTAACTTTCATATAACAGAAAATTAAAGGGCTAGAGCTTCACTGTCCAAAAAGAGACAAGCTATAGCCACACAGAACTATTTAAACTAACCAAAATTACCAAAATCAAAAACTCATCCATATTTCAGATGCTCAATAGCTATTGAATACTGGCATGGGACACTGCCATCACTGTAGTGATGCAGTTCTGTGGGACAGTGCTAGGAAAAATTAAACAAAAGCATAAGAAAACAGACAAATGTAGAATATATAATATCCTAGAAGACAAATGACCTAAAACAAGTAAAAAAAAAAAAAAGATAAAACAAGACAAATGGTTTATCTTTTATAAAAAGATTGTCAAAGAAACTGTGGAATAACTGCTCTGAATTAAGATATAACTGAACTCAATTTATCATCCTGGATCAAATCTTGGTTTGAGATCAGCTATTAAAGACGTTTTTGGGGGTGCCTGGGTGGCTCAATGGGTTAAGCTGCTGCCTTCAGCTCAGGTCATGATCTCAGGGTCCTGGGATGGAGTCCCATATCGGGCTCTCTGCTCAGCAGGGAGCCTGCTTCCCTCTCTCTCTCTCTGCTTGCCTCTCTGCCTACTTGTGATCTCTGTCAAATAAATAAATAAAATCTTTAAAAAAAATAAAGACGTTTTTGGACAACCAGGGAAATTTAGGGAATTGTTCACCTTGACAGGTGTAAGAATACATTATGATAGGTCTGAGAATAGTATGGTGGTTATGCAAGAAAAAGATGTTTAAATGGATGCTCAAAAAATTGGATGTCAATAGCGACACCTATAAAACAAGTTTCAAATGGTTTAGGAGAAAAGCCTATATACAAAAAAGCAAACATGGCAAAATACTGACAACTGTTGGTAGATATATAGGTCTTCTTTGTATTTTTTTCTGTATGTTAAGAATTTTAAGCAATAAACTTACGGCACATTGTTATTGAGAGCTGTAGATAGACTTAACCATGAATAAGAGCAAAAATGGAAAAAGTTAATTTTTTAACTTTTTAACAATGATAATTATCATTGGGCAAAAAAAAAAAAAGTTAATATTTGATAATCTGGTAATGATATCAGGAGTATGCCCTGCATTCTTTGGCTAGAGGCCCTGGCTTCTAGTGCAAGGTGAAGCTCTCTAGTTCAGCAAGAGGACTAGGAATTGTCCCCTTTAAAAAATATTCTGTGTAATTACCCCAGTCTTTCTGTTCAGTGAAATTTTCTGTTTCTTATTTAAAGAATTTTTTTAAAAGCAGTTTATGTGGCTTTTTATACTTGGCAAATTTCTACATTAGTTGCCACTATTTTACTTTCTCTAAAGCCTTTCTTCCATTAATCTTAACTCTTGATCTTATTTATTAGAAAATGTTAATAATAGAAAACTGAAAATGCCAGCATAGTAGTTCAGTAACACACCCCTCAAAAGATTTTCACCTTAGTTGACATAATGGTGGGTCATAATCAGCTCAAAGGTGCCACACTTTGTCATTTATTTAAGTGGAGTGGTTACTTCATTGACTTACACTCCATGATTAAACTATGGAGTTACAAGTATACAGACAAATATACATAACTTGTAGCCTATTCTGTCTCTATGAAAGCCCACTGTTGTTTTCAATGTTTATGGTGAGTCGTCATTTTATTGTTACTTTTGCTTTCATGTACTTTTTGCCCGTGGGTACATTTCTACAAAGAAAAATAGCATGGGAAGATGAAATTAAGTCTAATGTCGATAAGAATTCAATATTATATAACCACCACTTACAATTGCTCAAAGACAATGTACCATAAATTAGGAAAAGTTCTGGTTTACCTTGAATAAAATAATCACATAATTAGCATCACCATGTCATCATTCTATGGTTCCATGAGCAAAGTGACTAAAAATCAAACGTGTTTTGCCCACTAAATAGTTCATTATAAAATAATATTTTGATTTCTGGACAAATTCTTGAAGTTGTCTTCTTAAAGCTGACAAGTTCTTAAAGTTGTTATTTAAAGACAATAAAAATTAAGTATATTTGAATTTTAATATCCATGTAGTATGAATGGTATACAATAAGGAAAGTTTCCTTTCTCATTCTTTTTTTTTTTAAGATTTTATTTATTTTTTTAAAGAGAGATGCAAGGGAAAAGGAGACAGAGAAAATTTTAAGCAGGCTCCACGCCCAGTTTGGAGCCTAACATGTGCCTGGATCCCATGGCCCTGAGAGCACGACCTGAGCTAAAACCAAGGGTGGAATGCTTAACTGACTGAGCCACCCAGGCACCCTTCCTTTCCCATTCTTTTCCCCTAGCCAACTAGGACCCCTCTTTTTTGTTAGCAATTTCTTGTGTATCTTTTAGTGTTTTTTACACTTAATTCATATTAGAAATTGTCCCAGGGCAGCCCCCTCTATTTTTAATGGCTGACTAGTATGTCATCATTTGAATGTGGACATACAGATATTAATACAATGTTGCTAAGACTATCCTCATAAATACATCATTGCATATAGCCAATATCTATTGCGTGCACATGCGTGCACGTGTGATGTGTGTGCATATATATGTGTGTGTATATATATACACACACACATGGAGG
>NC_081570.1:78097924-78098827 GCF_022355385.1 Mustela nigripes | reverse complement strand
GGGGGGGGAGCAGGCCTATTGGATAAATTTTTCTTAACAATTTCTGGGTCAAAAAAAACACACAACAATTTCTGGGACAATGCTTTTAAATGTCAGTACATGTGTAATTGCTGTTCATAGGTTATTCTAATTTACAGCCCTACCAACAGTGTACAAGAGTAAAAATTTAAATGTCTAAGAAAGAAAAAGTCTTTGAAATGGTTGTGAATATTCCAGTCATCCCTGACAAATACTTATAAACCAAAGGTTTCCTAAAATGTACACAACAAGCAAAAACACTTTTCATCTTTAATTCAACGCACATGAAGACATATCAGGAAGTCTGATCTCTTTGGCAAAATTTCACCCTTCCAAAAACACCAGGACTAACCAATTTCTTGAGTTCGCAAAAAAAAAAAAAGAAAGTTTACATAATTCCTTAATTATTATTAACTCATTGGTGCAAGTATTAAATTGTGTTGCCCCATATTCTGAGGTCTCAAGGAAACTTGAGTTGATAAAGAACCAAAAATATAAACTAACATATCTAGAACCTAGAAGTTCCTTTTAGATAGAGGTGAATTTAAATAGAGTTGAATTTTGAGGTTTTGAATGAAGATTGTTTAAAAATACTTTCCATGATTTCAATAAATGGGAGAGAATGAGTTATTCTGCTATATGGTGACACTCTGGCTCAATTTAAGTAGATATTACACAAAGAGTTTGGATTCTGGGGGCACCTGCGCAGCTCAGTTGGTTAAGCATCTGACTTAGGCTCTGACTTTGGCTTAGGTCGTGATCTCAGGGTCCTGAGGCCAAGCCCTCCTCTAGACTCCCTGCTCAGTAGGGAGTCTGCTTTCCCCTTTGCCCCTATCCCCCTCCCAATAAATATATAAAATCTTAAAAAAAAAAAAAAAAAAAAAA
>NC_081570.1:78035373-78097824 GCF_022355385.1 Mustela nigripes | reverse complement strand
CTTAAAAAAAAAAAAAAAAAAGTATGGATTCTGAACACCAGATTGTTTTAGTGCTCAGAAAGGTCAAAAAAGCAATCCACAGGATGTGAGCTCAAATACTGACTCCAAATCCTGCATCATCAAATTAGCTATGTTCATCCAATTCAAGGGAGAAAATGGTTTCTTCAAAATAAAATCAGGCCTCACTTAAAGTCAAACAGATAATTTTTTGAAAATGTATATTCTTCACAGTGATTCAAACTTCTCGTCTACTCCTCCCTTCAGTCTAAGAATGGGAGGCCCTCACTGTGTAACTCTTCTCCTAGGTATTCTAGATAAGGAGATAACAAAAGTCCTTCATATCTCCTGCCTATATTGTCAACATTTCATACTAGCTTACCCTCCATATACACTTTCTCAAGGCTCCTTAAAAATTTCTCTTGATCCTCTTGTCTCCTTGTAGCCTCAATCTTCTCTCTTCTGTACCTCATGCCGGAGCATGCCAAAAAATGACACTGTCTTTACATCCCACCTCACACTCAACTTTTCCCCTGCCATTCCTCTGAAAGTCCCCTTACACTACTGTAGTTCCCCTTACCATACTTAGCTGTTAAATGGATTCTTTTGAGTCTTATTTCACTTGACCTCTCAGCAACATCTATCATTAGACCATCAAGACTCTCTTGAAACTCTTCTCTGGTTTCCAGGATACCGCTTTTTCCCCCAGATTCTATTTGTTCATTTATTACATACTGATAAAGCACCTACAATGGTGCCAAGCACTGAACTAGGAGTTGGGGGGTACAGTCTCTTTATATAGACTAATAGGTAATTACAAGAGGATGCATATAGTTACTGCTTTGACAGAGATAGGAACAGGGTGCTAAGGGAAGAGAATCAGATTGGAAATCCAGAAGATAGTGCCGTCATAATCTCATCTGCTAATCCATTAATATCTCTCAGGGGTCTTCCCTTGCTTTTTTCTTTAACTCCATCAACAGACTCTCTGACTATGGAGTATAAATTTACATTTTCTGGGGGCGCCTGGGTGGCTCAGTGGGTTAAGCCTCTGCCTTCAGCTCAGGTCATGATCCCAGGGTTCTGGGATCGAGCCCCACGTCGGGCTCTCTGCTCCACAGAGAACCTGCTTCCTCCTCTCTATGTGCCTATCTGCCTGCCTCTCTGCCTACTTGTGACCTCCGTCTGTCAAATAAATACATAAAATCTTTTTTTTTTTAAATTTACATTTTCTGAATACTTAGTGTATTCCTATTTTCTAACCCCCAAACCACTTTTTTTTGTAGTTCAATCACTTGTTACTCCCGCCTCAACTGATACAACGGTGACATTTTGATTTTTGTTTACTAATTACAATGGCACTGTTCAACCCACTTCTGTTCACGATACACACACATATAAACCTCTTCCCTCTCATTAGACTTAAAGGTAGCTACTATTCCAATTTCCAACATTCTGCCAGCCACACTAAAAAATTTGCAGTTCTTCACTATCCCACCCTACTTTGTGCTTACACATGTCTGTGCTTTTTAAAATTTTCTCTTGATTACCAGGGCTCCTCCCAACACTCTTCAGACTAACTTCTTTTTTTTTTTTTTTAAGATTTTATTTATCAATTTGACAGACAGAGATCACAAGTAGGCAGAGAGGCAGGCAGAGAGAGAGAGAGGAGCAGGCTCCCCGCTGAGCAGAGAGCCCTATGCGGGGCTAGATCCCAAGACCCTAAGATCATGACCTGAGCCGAAGGCAGAGGCTTTAACCCACTGAGCCACCCCGGTGCCCCCAGACTAACTTCTATTTGTCTTTCTAGACCCAGCTCAGTTATCGCCTCCACCCCAGAAGCCTCCCTCACCGCCTTCCACCCCACCTAGGTCCTTCCCATGGGTCCCAAAGCACCATGTAGAAACTTCATCTGAATTTTTTTTTTTTTTTAAGATTTTATTCAGCTACTTGACAGACAGAGATCGCGAGTAGGCAGAGAGGCAGGCAGAGAGAGAGAGAGAGAGAGAGAGAAGAGGAAGCAGGCTCCCTACCTGGCAGAGAGCCTGATGTGGGGCTTGATCCCAGGACCCTGGGATCATGACCCGAGCCAAAGGCAGAGGCCTTAACCCACTAAGCCATTCAGGCGCCCCAAAACTTCATCTGAATTCTTAATGTAAACCACTAGCTTGAGTACAGGCCCAGGTTCTGCAGCACCCAGCAGAAAGTTAGGCATGTTCCAAGAGCTTAATAATGTTAGCTAAAGAAAGAAATAAATCAAGGGTGGGAATGTCCCTGTCCCAAATCAGGATACCAAGAAAAAAACAAAAATGCCAGCTACAGCTAAAGCCCCGTACTTTCTCTTGCATTCCCCAAACATACCGTACATACACATCCACCAATCCTAAGACCAAGAGAACCACAAAAACGACGAGCGTTTTCCAAGATGGGGAGTAGGCAGTTGTATCACTGGAACCTCATGTCCTCGCCCCACTCTCCTTGCAAAAAAAATCCCAAGCATTTAAGAGAAAAGAGCAAAAATTTCAAAAGCATCCATTGGGGCAACAAGCTCGCAGTTTTCAGCCAAGGGAAAGGAACGGGCAGCTCACCTGGGCAGCAACGCTCGCACGGGGATGGCCTCCCCAACGGCCTCGCCGGACGCACGGTGTTGATGGGGGAGGGGAGAAGAGGGAAAAAACGGTTCCTCCTCGCTCAGCGTCGCACCGAGGGTCCCGATCCTACAGCAGTAGTCCACGCAGACGCTGTGTCGCGTTGGGTGAAAAGGGCCTTATCTGATCGTCCCCGCCAGCTTGCACCAGATGAAGGAGGTTGAGGCAGCAGTCGTTCACCGACCGTCGCAGGCAGCTCTCGTCCTAATGGCGGCAGCCGCTAGCGGGCAGCCATAGGCGCCTTTATGGGAGCCCCGCGGCGGGCAGCCCGCCCATTGGCCTGAGCGTGTCACGTGGCCATGCCGTGAGCCGGCCACCGGCGAGCGGCGTGCGGTCTCGGCTCGGCCGCGCAAGCCTGGGCGGGCGGGAAGGTCTTTCCCCGGGGGAGTTCCCTGTTGTTGAGCCTTTGCAGAAGTCCAGGTACGATGCGGAGAGCTTGGGGTTTAGCGGTGGGAACGCCACCCACAAGGAGTTTACCATTAAAACGATGAAATGGGGGCGCCTGGGTGGCTCAGTGGGTTAAGCCTCTGCCTTCGGCTCCGGTCATGATCTCAGGGTCCTGGGATCGAGCCTCGCATCAGGCTCTCTGCTCGACAGGGAGCCTGCTTCCTCCTCTCTCTCTCTGCCTACTTGTGATCTCTGTCTGTCAAATAAATAAATAAAAATTTTTTTAAAAACGATGAAATGAATTAGCCTTATGTTGTTTGAGGGGGTTCGTAAGTTTGGGCTTGCACCGTTCTTATCCTTCATCTCCAGTTCGCCCCAAAGCTCCCATTTCTTGATGTAGTGAATGCTCAGTGTTAGATAGCAGCTGAGGTTGGACCCCACTTGGTTTAAAATGGCACTTAACAGCATTTTCACAGCTGCGTGGAGAGTGATTTAGGATTTTTGAGAGTCTTGGCGACTGCCTCTTTATTAGTGGGTATGTATTAGAAGAATGTATTTAGCACTAAAGTCGCCTTTTGGATCCAGTGGCAAACAATGTTTCTAAAAAGTCATTCCTAGATGGATGAATGGGAGGAAGGATAGGTGGGGGAACTGCTCTGGGAAACCCATTAAAAACCAACCTGTCGGGGCACCTGGGTGACTGACTCAGTGGGTTAAAGCCTGGGACTTCGGCTCAGGTCATGATCCCAGGGTCCTGGGATGGAGCCCCGCATGGTGCTCTCTCCTCCGTGGGGACCCTGCTTCCCCCCTCCCTTTCTGCCTGCCTCTCTGCCTACTTGCGATCTCTATCAAATAAATGAATAAAATCTTTTTTAAAAAGACAAAAAAAAAAAACAATCTACAGTTTCTTGAAGCAAAAATCTGGGGGCCATGAACAATTTGGCATGTCTTTATTTTGTCGCTTTTATGTGAGAGTTGGAGAGCTCACCAAGCAGTGCTGCTACAGGTCATACAAATAAATGGAGCGGCAGGCAGGTTTGCATTGGAAAGACTCTCCTTACTTAAAACCCAGAAAATGGCTTAGTTTGTCAGAGGAAGGACTAGAAGGCCTTTACTTCCAGGTAACCAAATAATCAAGGACTGTATGGAAGAGGCAATGCCATAGTGTACAGGTTGGTTAGATTTGATGTTTGTGTTCCTGTTTTTGTTTAAAATCTTATTAGGCAGGAAAAAGAAAGGAACTAGGGTGTGATCTAGTTACAGACATAGGGTGTGACACTCACACTGTGAAAGGCTCAAGGGAAGTCAAAGAAAATAAAAGCCAGGAATGACTCAGTGCAAATCTTGTTCAGCTGTCAACTTTTTGGCTGTCCTAGTCCTGAGAACCAATGTTAGGGAGAACTGCATACTCCACAGAGAAGCTCTGGTGATCTTTTAGAAAGCTAAATCTCATCATGTTAACACCCTTAAAACCTTTCAATTACTTTCTGTTGTTCTTAAGATAAAGATCAAACCCCTTAAGTTGAGCTACAAGGTTCTACTTGGATTATCTATATTCAGCTCCAACCATTCCTCCAATAGTGCCCACATCTCCCGCCACACTGTCCTTTTACCTCTTCTGATAACCCCATCATTCCACCCCACACCTACCCTCCCTTCCTCTCTCTGCCCCTCAGGGCTTCTATAACCACCTCTTCTCTATACCCCCTTCTCACACACAAGGTCTCACCTTTTCAAAGTCTTTCCATCAAGGCGGCCTCCACTAGATTGGTCTTCCTTATCCTACACTCCTGTTATAATTACATAACACCTATTACAGCTGCAATTATATAGCCAGGCACATATTTCATGTCTATTTTCCCCACTACACTATAAGAATCGTGAATGGGAAGGAAGTATCAAAAACCTTCAAAGTGTATTGTCATTGAGAACATTATCCTTTGATCCTGCCAGGCTTTAAAGATTGGCAAATCAAATTTGAATTAAGGGCATGGGTGGGTAGGGAGGGGGAGAGTGACAAAAATAGACTTGAGCTTTTAAAGAATTTAATAGAATGGTTATAAAATGGAGAATATGGGGCACCTGGGTGGTTCAGTGGGTTAAGCCGCTGCCTTCGGCTCAGGTCATGATCCCAGGGTCCTGGGATTGAGCCCCGAGTCGGGCTCTCTGCTCAGCGGGGAGCCTGCTTCCCCCCTCTCTCTCTCTGCCTGCCTCTCTGCCTGCTTGTGATCTCTCTCTGTCAAATAAATAAATAAAATCTTAAAAAAAAATTCCAAAATGGAGAATATGGAGAATGAAGTTTATTTGGAAAGTAGACTCCTGAAGATTTGCTGTTAGATTGGATGTAAAGATGATAAGGTGTTTCTGGGTTGAGTATTTGGAGGAAGGCACCATTTACTGGAAAGGAAATTGGAGGGGAGCAAGTTTGAGGGAGGGGGAAGATCATGACTTCAGTTTTGAACATAATGAATTCAGGGTACCTTTAAAATATCTGGTTAGTGATTTTGAATAGGGAGTTTATTATACAGCTCCAAATTCGGTCTAAGCTGAAGATGGGAGAGAAGGGCAGGAAGGAAGTTAGAAGAGTGAAATTAGTTTCAAATAATTCTTACGGAGAACAGGAGGAAAATCTGGGGAAATGTCTTAATGAGACATTTGAAAAAGTTAAGATTGGTGAGTGTTCGTGAAAAAGTAAGATAGTTAGTTGCTTTTCCCCGGCACTGAGATTTGCCAGGGGTTTATGACAGAGACACAACAGAGAAAAGTAACTTCTAAAATATTGGGGGAAGAGTGGCTGAAGACCAGTACAGTAAGACTAGGATATCACAAACGCTATTCTGTGACACATAAAAATAGTTGTAATTATGGTTTGTTTGGGGTTTTTTTTAGAAAAGCATCAAAGAATTCTATTTCAGTTTAAATCAATATATCACCTGAATGTAGATGAAAGACATTTTAAAGTTTCCATCCTTCATTCTAGCATCAGATTCAACAAGAGGAAAATTAACTTTCTGGTCTCCTATGAATTTGCAAGTGTCCCCAGAACTCAGTTAAAGATTTAAGTTTATCAATGGTTTTGTATAGGAATTTGGAGGCAATTTAATACATATAGACATAGAGGATAATTTATTACTAAAAAATATTTACGGGGCACCTGGGTGACTCAGTCTGTTGAGCGTCAGACTTGATTTCAGCATAAATTGTGGTCTTAGGGTTATGAGATCCAGCCCTGCGTTGGCCTCAGTGCTCAGTGGGGAGACTGCTTCTCTCCTTCTGTCCCCCCCCCCACCCCGCTCCCATTCATGCAGGTGCACACACTCTTGCAAAATAAATAAATAAATAAGTCTTTAAAAAATATGTATTTGTTACCTCCATGTTGCTAAATCCAAATGTCAGCTCTTGCTAGTTCTTAAATGTTGGAATTCTCCAATGCTCAGTCCTTGGACCTTCTCCCTACTGAAACACCCTTAGGAGCAGCACAAACAGTCTCTAGGCTTATCTGCTCTTGGCTCCCAAATTTACATGTCTATCCTAAGCCTTTTTCTTGAACTTCAGATTCATACACCCAGCTGCCTACTGGATACCTCTCCATCTGAAAGTCTAATGAGCATCTTAAACTTGGTGTCAGTGTCCAAACCTGAGTTCCTGATAATGCCCTTCAAATTGCTCTGCTCACAGTCTTCCCCATCTCAGTAAATAACAACTCCATTCTTACAATTACTCTGGCTAAAAAATTTCAGTCATCGCCTGTTTCACAGTTTATAGCCAATCAAGTGTAAAAGAATTTGATTCATTAGCAAATCTTTTCATTTCTTCCTTTTTTTTTTTTTAAGATTTTTATTTATTAAAGAGAGGGGAAAAAGCAGGTAGGAGGGGCAGCAGGTGAGAGAGAGAGAGAAGCAAACTCCCTGCTGAGCAGGGGGCCTAACTTGGGGCTCTTTCCCAGGACCCGTAGATCATGACCTAAGGCAAAAGCAGACACTTAACGGACTGAGCCACCAGGCATCTCTGTGGGTACAGTCTCAAAACCTATCCAGAATCTGAACTAGTCTAAGTCAATATATATGTTTCATTG
This sequence comes from Mustela nigripes, assembly GCF_022355385.1. NCBI lineage: Eukaryota > Metazoa > Chordata > Mammalia > Carnivora > Mustelidae > Mustela > Mustela nigripes. Next base: position 78,090,717 of record NC_081570.1, on the reverse strand, counting down.
ACTTTGTTGCAATAGGCTGATCTCCATTGCTTCTGCATCTCCCTTTGGCCTCCTTCAATCTAACCTCAACACAGCAGTTGAATGATCTTGGTAATCAATTCATGTCTTCCAGTCCTCAGAACTTTTCAGTGGCTTCCTATTTCCCTCATAGTGAAAACCAAAGTCCTTCAGTGATCCTAAAGGCTCTAGATCATCTACCTATTCATTGACAAAACATGAAAGAAGGCTTTGGATGAAATAACATACTTCAAGGGGAAGTATGACTCATGGTCCCAGTCTTGCTTCTTCCCTATTCAATTTCATGGTTTAAAAATTTGACCTTTTACTTACTTGCCTTAGATATCAATATTTTTATTAGCAGACTCACCATTTTTTAAAAAAGTAAAATGAGTTTTTAAATTTTTTTAAGATTTTATTTATTGACAGACAGCAAGAGAGGGAACATAGGAAAGGGGAGTGGGAGAAGGAGAAGCAGGCTTCTAGCTAAGCAGGGAGCCTGATGCCAGGCTTGATCCCAAGACCCTGGGATCATAACCTGAACCCAAGGCAGACTCTTAACAACTGAGACACCCAGGCGTCCTTAAATTGTTTTAACAATAAAATGTATAATGTTTATCACTAGGTATAAGCTCATAATTTCCTTTATTAAATTTATTTATTTAACAAATAACATTAAATATAATTAAATATAGTTTCTTCATATGTAACTTAAATGTGTAGAAGATTTAAATTTGGATGTGAATGAATACATATAGCAAATAAAGAATTGCCTTACCATAATAAGTTCAAATAAAGGTTACAAATAATTTGGGGGAAGTGGCCTAAACACAGGCCCCATCTGTGAGGAAAGAAGGCGTGAATTTTATATAGTGCTACCATAGAACGTGAGTTTAGTTAATCAACTCAAGATTTATCAACTTAAGGTTCTGTCCCATTAACCCTGTCAATCAAGATTTTGTAAGAAATAACACTGGAAAACACTGAAAGTTAATTTTGCATCTAGAATGCTGAAACTATATGGCATAAAGAGTTCCTTTTGGCATAAGAAATATAAATCAGGTATAGTAGGAAGTTCTGGAAGTTTCGGAGAAAGGGCTGTAACCTAATCTGAAAGTCCTCAGAAGTTCCTACCCATCTTGAGTAACGTGGATGCCTGTCTGGCCTTAGCTGCATTTTCAGGCTCTTTATGAGAAGAAGACCCATTATGAAGGAGAGTCCATTTGCCCAAGTCCAGATTACTAAAGGGCTGAAGAGGGCTATTCATGAGTCACACACTCCAAAATAAAAATGGAGGATCAAATCCCAATGGGGCTTCCAATTTCCCTTCCAGAAGAGAATCAGGAACTTAAGGATTCCCACAATTCTTCACCTCCACCAGAATCAGTAACCCATTAACCCGTTATCACCTTTCACTATCCCTTACCTACTGTCCTCTCTTCCCTTCTTATCCAGCTTTCGTACTACAGTCATTCATGACAATCTCTTCGTGCGATCACCTTCAACACCTCTATCTCCTCTTCCTTCTTATTTCATGCTTGGCAAAATTACAACTTTTATTAAATCCTTATTAAACTTTAAATGTAATCCATTAGGTCTACATCTACCCTTTGCCCTGTAGCTCATTCTTACTAAAGGAAGAGGCACAACTGTGTTGTCAAGTTGTCCTTTAAATAAAAGAGCAACTAGCACTGCTATCCCCCCAATACTCCCTAACCATTTCCCCTGCTACAGTTCTCTCCACAGCACATATAACCATCTAATACATTATAGAATTTTTTGCTTAGTTAATCTATCTCTCTCTCCCTAGAGTGGAAGCTCAGAGCAGGGATTTTTGTCTATTTTCTTCACTGCCTTATCCTCACTACATCGTTGAATATCTGGCACAGTGCAGGTATTCGTTTAATTGGTCTAACAATGAATAAATGACTTATGCCTAAAGACCCACTTCACCAAAGGGGACAAATATGTAAAGGGATATATATTTCTCTGTTGAAAAATCCACTGTCCAAAGTAAAAAGTAAAAGATGGCACCCTGGCTTGTGCTTGAAGGAGTTCTGAAGAGACGTGGCTCTCTATTGAGGGCAGGAGGCTCTCTTGTCCTGGAAGGGATTAAAGAGTTCCTAAATTTTTTAAAAGATTTTATTTATTTATTTGACACACAGAGAGAGAGGAAGATCTCAAATAGGCAGAGAGGCAGGCAGAGAGAGAAGGGGAAGCAGGCTCCCTGCTAAGCAGAAAGCCTGGGTCTCTATCCCAGGATCCTGAGATCAGGACCTGAGCTGAAGACAGAGGATTAACCACTGAGCCACCCAGGCGCCCCAAGGAGTTCCTAAGTATTTACTGGGGTTGTCTAGCATTTGAAGTAGGTTACCAGCCCTCAAATATCATTGAAATTATAAAAACTCTATGGATCTAAATCCTTATTAATTGGTGGATATTGGCACATGTATTTTCTATTGTACTGGAGAAGCAAAGAGACCAAAGGAAAAATCTATATGTGAAATGACCTCATCTTTTGGCTGCTTTTAACAGTTATAAACCATGTCAGGAAACTGAATATGCCTTCAGTTATCCTGCAGATTGTTCCCACATCTGAATTCTTTGATCAGAACTAAAATAAGTGGTTAAAAGGGGGAAATTCCCTCTGACAGAATCACAGAAAGTGCAATAATAATAAAATTAGAGCAATTTAAAACAAATTCAAAGGAACAAACCTGTTTGCTAAAATTCTTTTGTTGCCTATTCCTTGCTTATTCATTGTTTCTAAGGAGGCTTTATGTTAATTTTAGTGAATTCTGACCCCTTGTCCTGGCCTAATATATTCTAAGGATGCATTCCTATTGGAGTATTCCACATTGTAACTCAGCCACTTCCTAAATTTTTATTGACACATAGGTAATTTTTACAGTGTGCGCAGAGGCTCCTCAGAAACAAATAAGCAACAGAAGTATATTATTTTATTTTATTAGACTGTATTTATTTATTTGACAAAGATCACAAGTAGGCAGAGAGGCAGGCAGAGAGAGAGGAGGAAGCAGGCTCCCCGCCGAGCACAAAGCCTGAAGCGGGAAGGACCCTGAGACCATGACCAGAGCTGAAGGCAGAGGCCTTAACCCACTGAGCCACCCAGGCATCCCAGAAGTATTTTATTTTATTTTTATTTTTTTTTAAAGATTTTATTTATTTATTTGACAGACCAAGATCACAAGTAGGCAGAGAGGCAGGCAGAGAGAGAGAGTGGAGGAAGCAGGCTCCCCGCTGAGCAGAGAGCCCGATGCGGGGCACGATCCCAGGACCCTAGGATCACAACCTGAGCTGAAGGCAGAGGCCTTAACCCACTGAGCCACTCAGGTGTCCCAGAAGTATTTTATTTTTTAAACAAACTAGAACACAAATCATGAAAGAGGAAGAGATTCTCACTCATTTTGGTTTGTTTTCTTTTGAATTTGTTTTACTGTACTTTGAGAAATGATTATTGATGTGTAAGTAAAATTTTACATGTTTTTAGTGGTTTAAAAAAAAAAGGATTTTGACTATGTTTAAAATGGTAAAATTAGGGGTGCCTGGGTGGCTCAGTAGGTTAAATGTCTGCCTTCGGCTCAGGTCAAGATCCCAGGGTCCTGGGATCCAGCCTCATATCCGGCTCCCCGCTCAGCGGGAGGCCCTGCTTCTCTTTCTCCCTCTGCCTGCCACTCCCCCTGCTTGTTTGTGCTCTCCCTCCCTCTCTCTCTCTCTGATAAGTAAATCAATAAAATCTTTTAAAAATGGTAAAATCATTTGATTTTTAAAATTGTATATATTTTAAAAATGTATATTTCCCTAGAAATGCTGAGGTTTGCAGTAAAGTCAGAATCAATAATGCTTATGCTCTTTTTTTAAGTAGGATTTTTAAAAAAATTTTATTTATTTATTTTTTTTAATTTATTTTTTTTCCAAGTAGGGTTTTTATTTGTAAATAATCTCTATGCTCAACATGAGACTTGGACTCACAACCCAGAGATCAAGTATTGCATGCTCTGCTGACTAAGCCAGCCAAGCACCCCAGGAATACTTATATTTCTTTTTTTTTTTTTTTTTTTTTAAGATTTTATTTATTTGACAGAGACCACAAGTAGGCAGAGAAGCAGACACCCCCCCACCCCACCCTGGACAGCTCCCTGCTGAGAAGAGAGCCAGCTTAGGGGAAGTGGGCATCCCAGGACCCTGAGATCATGACCTGAGTGGAAGCCTGAGGCTTAACCCTTTGAGCCATCCAGGCACCTCCAGAATACTTATATTTCTTAAAAAAATTTTTTTGAGTATAGTTGACACACAATGTTACATTAGTTTCAGGAGTCCAACATAATGATTCATCTCCTCTCTACACCTTATGCTGTGTTCACCACAAGTGTAGCTATCATCTGTCATCACACAACACTACTGCAGTATCAATGCTTGTATTTCTTGATCCTAAGTTTTGCCAGAAAGTGAAGCAATTAAAAATTATAAGTGATGAGAGAATGTGTTATAACTCATCTCTTAGGCTAATAGAATAAACAAATCATTTCTTGAAAATACAATAAGGTACAGAGAAGTTATTAATACTACTTCTTGAAAAACATTTATGCCTTTCAGTCTATTGTAATCAATGTTGTTGCCGTCTCTTTTATAAAAGTAAGTCTCCAATACAATCATTATTGAAAAGAAACAGTTTTGTTATTTTTTCACTATAATCTGTTTAGCAAATATGTGATTATAGAATCTAGTTGGTGTATGTACTTTCTTATACTTTTGAATGGCATTCAAGGAACTTACTAGTTCAGTTTTTTAAAAAAATCTTAGAATCCCGGATGAGAAGTTTCAGCTTTAGGGTTTTGGATTGTGTCCCTGGGCTATGCCCACGCCAAAGTGGCTGTCCTAAGAATGTAGGGAGCCTCTAACCAGACCCTACAGGGCACTCTGCACAAAAAAATGAGGCCAGTAGCTTGAAGGGCTCTGGGTTCTAAAGCAGCTGGAGCAGGGTTTTATAACCTTTGTAATCCAATATTAGGTCCTTTTTAGGCCAACAACAAAAATCAGGGAAAGGGAAACTGGAAATGGGGTAGCCCAAATGGGAAGGTAAAAAAGAGAAAGGCAAAGGACCAGAGTTACAAGAGGGGAAAGCAGGTCGACAAGTTCAGGCAATAGGGTAAAAAGAGCAATGTGAACAGGAAAGAAAACTCCCTTTGAGGCCCTGGAGGTCATGCAGTTTTGAGTGAGGACCAGGTCGGAGGTGAATGGATGAAAAGCAGTAGAAACGGAAGTCTTTGGAGTTTAGGAGAAATGAAGAGGAAAAGTGTTCTCAGGAAGGAAGGGCCATCTCTGCTCTCATTCTAGCTGTATTCATTTATTTCTTTCTATCCATGGCTTCTCTGTCTCTAGTTTCTTCCTTTAGTTCACTAAATAGACAAAAACCCTTAAAGAAAGTAACTGATGGCATAAAGTCTAGTCTTTTCTCTGGTAGCCATCAGTTCTCTGTATTTATGGATCTATTCCTCCTTTTTTGTTTGTTTCATTTCTTAGATTCCACATATAAACAAAATCATATGTTACTGGTCTTTTTCAGTCTGACTTACTTTACTTAGCGTAATACCCTCTATGTCTATCCATGTTGTTGGAAATGGTTGGATCTCATTTTTTGTGTGGCAGAGTGATAATCCACTCTGTGTGTGTATGTTTGTGTGTATCCCATCTTCTTTATTCATTTATCAGTGGACACTGGTTTACTTCCATATCTTGGCTATTATAAGTAATGCTGCAGTACACAGAGGGATGCATGTATCTTTTCAGATTAAAATTTTCATTTTCTTTGGGTAAATACTAAGTAGTATGATTACTGAATCATAGGGTAGTTCTTTTTTTTAATTTTTTGAGGAACCTCCATACTGTTTTCCATAGTGTCTGCACGAGTTTGCATTCCCACCAACAGTGCACGTAGTTACTTCTTGTCCTATCCTTGCAAACACTTGATATTTCTTGTCTTTTAGATACTAGCAATTCTGGCAGGAGTGAAGTTGAAATCCCATTGTGGTTTTAATTAGCATTTCCCTGATGACTAATGAAGTTGAGCATCTTTTCATGTGTTTGCTGGCCATCTGTACATCTTCTTTGGAAAAATGTCTGTTTGGATCCCCTGCTGATTCTTTAATGGAATTATTTGGCTTTTTGGTGTTGAATTGCCTAAGGTCTTCATATATTTTGAATATTAACTCCTTATCATATATATCATTTACAAGTATCTTCTACCTTTAGGTAGGTTGCCTTTTTGTTTTATTGATGATTTCTTTGGCTGGGTGAAAGCTTTTTATATGGGTGTAGTCCCAGGAGCTTATTTTTGCTTTTATTTCCCTTAAGAGACATATCTAGAAAAGCTTTGGGAAGGTGATGTCCAAAAGAGATTAAAGCCTTTGTTTTTTTCTATAGTTCTATAGTTCCAGGACTCAGGTTTAAAGATCTAATTCAGTTTATTTTGGTATTTGATTTTAATGACAATTCTAACTGATAAGATATCTCACCGAGATACAAAGATCCAAATGGAAATACACTGTTGTTTGCACTTTGTAGGTCTTGATACTCATTTTTTATTCAATACACCAATTTTTCAGTTATTGTTAAGACCTGGCTAGGAAAATTCTTTCTTTCCTAATGTCAGCCAATGTTTTTGTGAACTGGGTGATTTTGCATTTTTAATATCTTTAACAAATAGGTTCAAACCCCACTGAAATTTTTAAACAAATCATAAATTACATCTCCAAGTCTTTTTACAATGCAGATGAGACTTTAGAGGTAACGGTTCCATCATTTTGGGGGACAAAATTACCAAACGGTAGAAATAATTTTGCACATCCGCTTTCAAAATGTTTTTCTCACAGCATGTATTCTTAAAAGGCAGATGTTTTCCTCTTGATTTTTTAACTACTTGTAATACCTAATCCAACTGCCATACTGTTTTTACCTGGAAAACTCATAATATGTAAGTTTTGTCATTTTTTTTCTGTTTGTATTGACATTATTTTCAACATGTATCCTATTTGCAGGGAACTTTAAAAGTCAAACTAAATAACGTCTGATATTTCTGACATCAGCAACCAAATTTCCAACAATTGCGTTTCAGGTAATTTAATCCAGTTCTGACACTATCAGGAATTAGCACAGACCCAACAGGTGAAGGCCTCAGTTCCATGCCTATACTTGACATGCCATTCACAAATGGGATGCCTGGGCCACCCATAGTTCTGCCCATGAAGTTCCCATGACCCCCTCAGATGTATAATTTGCTAGAATGCCTCACAGAACTCACAAAAACATTTCTCTTACATTTAGAGGTTTATTATAAAGGATACAATTCAAGAATGGCCAAATGGAAGAGATGCAAAGTAAGATATAGGGTGGGGGTAGGGGAAGCTGGCAGCTACCCTCCTAACACCTCGGTGTGTTTACCTGCAAGGGAGTTAATCTCTAGTCCCCTACCCTTCCTGGAGGTTGGGTATGTGGCTGGAAGTTCCACCCTTCTAATCAATGTTTTTGGTCTTTCTGGTGATCAGCTTACATTTTGAGGCTACCTAGGGGCCTCCCCCTGAACCACCTTGTTAGCATAAACTCAGGTGTGGTCAAAGGGGTCTGTTGTGAATAACAAAAGATATTACTTGCTTCTGTCAGGAAATCCCAAGGGTTTTAGGAACTCTGTGCCAGGATTGGAAAAAAAAAACTAAATTTTATATATTTTGTACCACATAATACTCTAGATGGCTCTTAACCAGGACCATGAAAATTGCAACCACGGTGCTTAACACGAATAATTGAGTAAGGGGGCTCCTATTAGCTCCCACTTACATTCAAGATATCTCACTGTACCAGTTTCTAATTGCAAAGAGCGGAATCTATCCTAGCTCATTTAAGCAGGAGAAAGGCAGGATACTAGCAAGATCACAGCATTGTTGAAAAGTCTGAAGAATCAGACTCAAAGCTAAACTTGAGGAATACTCCAGACCTGCTACAGAACTAGCCTGAAATGAAAACTACTGCTGTCAGCTGCCCCCTAAACTACTGGAGCTGCTCCCGCTGTCTTTCCCTATGACTTGTCTGCATCAGGAACTTGACCTTGAAGTCCCTGCTGCCCCCCACCCCAAGTTGGATGCTTCCACCATCAATCGTGCCTTAAGGACAGACACTCCTTTCAGGGCCCCATTTCTTTCCTTCCTTACTCCTGAATCAACGAATCAAAGTCTGATGGTATCACTAATTGGCAGAGCCACTGCACCTGCTATGGGCAAGTCAAATGGCCTCATAATGTGGGAATTTCTACCCATATGGAAAGGCTAATGCAAATATGCTAGGCATCCATGAATATAATAAATGTTACTACATTCCTTAGTCTAGGTACCTGTATATTAAATATTATTATAGTTTACCTTCTTATTTTGCTTGATTAAAAAGCAGATGTGAAGCAGGGGCTGGAAGCCCAGCTAGCTCCAGCACTGAAGAGCTCTTCAGGCATGTGGAGTGTCTCTGTTGGGGCTACGGGCCCCCTGGCACCTTGGAGCCCCAGCTGCCACAGCATGGTGAACCGGGGATTGAGGCCAGAACGAGCTATACAAGTAAGAAGGTCCCTGCTGATGCTAAAAGCTCTTGTAGAAATATTGAGAGGTCATGATGATGTCGCATTTTACTGGGTAATCCATGGATCTAAACACGTGAGGAAGTATTAAGAAGAAATCTAAGAACTTAATAAAGTTGAAGACATTAACTATAATGCATACAAGTAATGTGTAAGGAAAAGGGCAAATCTGGAAATTGCACTAAGAAAACTAAGGAGAGTGTATGTTGCTGGAGAAACTAACATTTACTTTGACACTTGAAATAAGCGAGTACCAAGAATAAAAGTTGAGGTTGCGAATAGCTAGCAAAAGAAATGATCCTTGTATAATAGTGCTGTTAAAAGCAGCATTTCTGGACTGGCATGGTATGCTATAACTAAGCCAAATGCTTCCTTGATGGATCCTTGAAACACCTCAACAGAAAGGGCTTTGGAAGCAAAGCAGAATAAAATACAAACCTGTGATCAAAAAGTGGAAATGGCAACAGTAATTCAAAAACCTGATGAGCAGCAGGTTACAATCTTTTCTTTTTAAGATTTAATTTTTTTATTTGACAGAGAGAAAGAACACAAGCAGAGGGAGCAGCAAGCAGAGGGAGAGGGAGAAGCAGGCTCCCCACTGAGCAAGGAGCCTGATCCAGACTTGAGCTGAAGGCAGCCACTTAACCACTGAGCCACCATGGCGCCCCAGGAGATTTTCAATTGGAGCAAAAAAACAAAGGCTTGAGAGACATCCCTCAGATAATTCCAGAATCAGTTTTGAGCCTCAGGAAAGATGATACATGTCACTAATGATCCACAGCAGTCTGAGCTGAAGAGCTTCTACATTTCTGAGCTGCTTCTACCTGGTTCCAGAATGTCACCAGGGTTGGCCTACGTAATGGACTGAGTAACAGAAAAGCACGATCCCAATCAACGCTTCAACTTTTGTTTTCATACTATGTTGATGATCTCTTAATCTCTCAACAGGAGTTTAAGCATTAGACCTCACTTATTTTATTTATTTATTTTTGGATTTTATTTATTTATTTGAGAGAGAGACAGAGAGAAATAGTGAGAGACAGAGCATGAGCAGGGAGGAGAGGGAGAAGCAAGCTCCCCACTGACCAGGGAGCCCGACTTAGGATTCCATCCCAGAACCCTGGTATCATGACCTGAGTCCAAGGCAGACACTTAATGTACTGAGCCACCTAGGCACCCCTAGACCTCACTTATTTTATATAGTGCTCTGACACTAACATTTTATAAGGCAAAGGTAGCACCAAATGCATAGTTAATGGTCATGGACCATATTCCTATTTAAACATAACTGAGAAGCAGAAATTTAAGCCATTGTTAATAGTGTACATATAAAAAGTTATAAGAAGCCTAGGTACCATCTCTGCTCGGCATTTTGGCTAAGATCAAGTGTAGAAGCCTAGGTACCCACACTTCTGCCCAACAAACTAGAATTTGGGGGTTTCCATGGAACCCAACCCCATCAGTATAATTCCCTAGAATGACTTACGAAGCACAGAAAAAACCACTTTATTGATGCTTACCAGTTTATTTAAAGGATACACCTCAGAAACACCCAAAAGGCATAGGGTAAGATATTGGTGGGAGAGGGGAGTACATGTGCACAGACTTTGCATGCTCTCTCAGAGCATACCCCCCTCCCAACCCATCACTGTGTTTACCAACCTGGAAGCTCCTGGAATCCAGCATTTATGGACTTTTATCTAGGTTTCATTACTTAGGCCTAACTGATTAAATCATTGACCATTGGTTATTAAATTCAATCTCCTGGCTTCTCTCCCCTCTCTGGAGATCAGGGAGGGGGGCTAAAATTTCTAACCCTTTGGTTACCTGGTTGAGTTTTCTGATGGCTACCGCCCATCCTGGAGCTATCTAGGAGCCCCCACTTTGAATCATCTCATGGCCACAGAGAAGTTACTTATCATTCTGGAGATTCCAAGGGTTTTAGGAACTCTACACCAGGAAGTGGAACAAAGGCCAAATATTTAATTTTTATTACACCACAATCTCATTTTAAACATACAAAATTTGGGGGCGCTTGGGTGGCTCAGTCAGTTGAACTCTTGGTTTCAGCTCGGTCCATGATCTCAGAGTTGTGAGATTGAGCCCCATGTTGGGCTCCATGCTCAGCAATAAGTTGCCTCTAGATTCTCTCTACCTCACCCTTACCTCGACCCTCACTCTCTCTCTTTCGTCTCTCTAAAATAAATAAATCTTTAAAAAATAAAATATAAAATTTGCCATGGTTTTGTAAATGAAAGTTTTTCCTCTAAATTTTATCCTTCCTATTAGATGTGAAAGTTAACATATGGCTTATGTAATAAAAAGAAGTCTAGATGTGATTTGACTGTCTACCTTCCTATTGATTCACACAGAATGATGGCATGCCTGGGTGGCTCAGTCAGTTAAGCATCTGCCTTAGGCTTGGGTCATGATCCCAGAGTCCTGGGAGCAAGCCCTATCTGGAGCTCCCTGCTCCCCTGCTTATCAGGAAATCTGCTTCTTCCTGACCTGCTGCCCCTCCCCCACCACACCTTCTCTGTCTCTCAAATAAATAAATAAAATCTTAAGTAAATAAATAAGAGCAGAATGATGATGATTAACACACCCACTGCCACTTCTCTTGGAGAATCCAAATAAAGCATCATAAGTTCAATCAAATTAAATTATCTCTGCATTTGTCTCCTGGTAAAATAAATAAGTACATACATGCTTAAAATAAAAGCAGAATGATGAGTGAAATTCTAGAACAGGAAGAAAGATGAAAAACAATCAGAAAAGTACTTGCTGCTTTTTGGTAGGGGTGGGAAATGAGCAGAAGGGGCATGAAGAAACCTTGGGTAATGTTAATATTTATATTTTGATGGAGTGCAGTGTGACACAGGCATATCACTTGTCAAAACTCTATGAATGTTTAAGATATGAACATTTTATTGTATATAAATGTTACATCAAAAGAAATTAAAACTCTAAAAAATATTTGACATTAGTCAACAACACAAGTTGAAGTGTTTAGGAGAAAGTGTACTGATTTCTCAAATTTACTTGGAAATACGTCAGAAAACTAAATGATTTATGGATCAATAGAGGAGTGGATAAGTATGTGATAAAATAGGTGTACAGAAATGTTAATGTGAATGGTAGATAGTTATAGACTGGTACTCAGATTTATTTCATCTTTGTATTTGAAAAATTTCATAATAGAGGATTGGAAAAAATAGACACACACACGCACACATATATAGCATATATTTTGGGGATACAACAGAAAACTACAATAAGTAAATTATTATATTATTTTCATGGATCTACTCTTGGGCTTCCTCTGCTCATTGCATCACATTGTTTTAAAAGATTTATTTATTTATTAGAGAGAGAAAAGCAGACTCTACATTGCACTCAGAGCCCAACACCAGGGTTGACCCTAAAACCCTGAGACCATAACCTGAACTGAAATTAAGTCATAGATTTAACTAAGCCACCCAGGCACCCCTGCACCCATTTTTAAAACCCAACAGAAAGTAGAAAGGAGGGGTTCCTGACTGGCTCAGTCAGTAGAGCATTCAACTCTTGATCTTAGGGTTTTAAGTTCCAGCCTCACATGGGTATAAAGATTACTTAAAAATAAACGCAAAAAAAACCAAACCAAAACAAAACAACTAGAAAAGGGGAAAATGTCCATGGGTTTAAATTTTTGCTTTTTAAAGTTTTTTTCTAATGTATTTATTTGACAGGGAGAGATCACAAGTAGGCAGAGAAGCAGGTGGGGGTGGGTGGATGGAAGGCCGTGGGGGAAGCAGGCTCCCCGCTGAGCAGAGAGTCTGAAGAGGGGCCTGATCCCAGGACCCTGAGATCATGACTTGGCCAAAGGCAGAGGCTTAACCCACTGAGCCACCCAGGTGCCCCAATTTTTGCTTTTTTAAAAAAGTTTTTTACAAGATAGCAAACTTAAACTATGTGAAAAAGTATTTAAAAGATTACCAAATTCAGGAGTAGGCTTTTATTTTACACAAATTAGAATATCTTTTTCTTGCTTTGTGCTGATTATATGAATGGGGGGGGATAGTTTTCTCTCTACCTTTCTGGGTTCTTAGCTGAGATCCCTGTATTAAAAGATTGACAAATAAAAACAAACAGAAGTTAATTAGCATACATGCCTCATGTATTAATGGAAGACACCCACGGGAAAATGAGTAACTCTCTGATGTGGCTTCAAATTTAGATGTAAATATCATCTTAATAAGGAAAGGGGAGGGGGGAATGTAGGCCCTTTAGGGAAGAATAACTGATTTTTAGGAAAGATGAATGAGCCCTTGGAAGAATAGATGTGAGTATGATAGCTTGTGACAAAATTTGCCAGGGTTTGGTGTAGGCTTCTGCTCTCCTTTCCTGGGATAAAAGCCAGTTCTCCCTGGTTGATGAAACTCCTGGAGAGGCGATTTATGACATTGTGTTCCTTTTAGAGGATCTGTCTTTGGGTAGATATAGGAAGTTCAGAGAAAACATCTCCCCCAATTTGCTGTTTTTCAAGTGCTTACAAGTCAAAACAATCCATACCAAAGGAACATATTTTAGGGTGGCATATTCTGTTACCATTCATACGATAAAGGGATAAACCCGAAAGAAGAGTGTTAAATAAGTTTAAATACAGTCTACTCACTTATATACTAAATATATATTAAAATTAGCACTTATGAAAATAATAATCACATTAACAGATTAAAAGAGGAAAACAACCCAGTCTTACCAATAGGTGCCCCCCCAAACCCCACCCCATTTGATGTAATCCAACATCCATTCATATATCAAATCTTAGTAAGTAAGGAATAGAAGGTGTTATAAGCTGAATAGGGTAACACCCCCATCCTGCAAAATTCATATGTTGATGTCCTAACCCTCAGTACCTCAGAATGTTACTATACTTAGATACGGGGCCTTTAAAGAGGTGATTAAATTAAAATGATTCCAGAGGGAATCTAAATTGGTACAACCCAGTTTAGAAAAGAGTTTGCATTATTTTCTGAAATTTAAAATTCACATACTTCACAACCCAGCCATCGCACTCCTAGGTAGATCCCCAAAAGAAATTGCAGCACATCTGCACCAAGAAATGTGCAGAGAATGTTCATAACCGCACAGTTAACAATAGCAAACACCCGGGAATAACTCAATTGCTGACAGGAGTAAGAATAAATAAACTGGAATATACATAATAAAATACAATAGATAAAATTAAGTGAAAAAAAGAAACACACCCCAAAAGTTTACAACACGATACTCTTTGAGAAAAATCATAACTCAAAAGCACTTCGAGGGAATATCTATCATCTACCTGTAAAAACAACAAACAAGCAAAAAAACATAAAAAAGAAAAGTAAGAAAATTACGGAGACAAGATTGAAGAGCCTGAGTCCCCCTGGAGGGGTGAGGTGGGGGAGAAGGAAGGGAGGCATGCAGATAGAACGTTAGGTGGGAGGTTTTGTGGTGGGGCTGGGTTCATGGATGTTTGCCTTATTAAAACTAACTAAATAATAAAAGATGATCGATGATGAGGGTGTGTCGTGAAACAAAGAGAACTCTCAATCCAATTCTATGCACCTGACATTCTTTTTTTTTTTTTTTAAAGATTTTATTTATTTATTTGGCAGACAGAGATCAAAGACAAGTAGGCAGAGAGGCAGGCAGAGAGAGAGAGAGGAGGAAGCAGGCTCTCCGCGGAGCAGACAGCCCGATGCGGGGCTCGATCCCAGGACCCTGGGATCATGACCTGAGCTGAAGGCAGAGGCTTTAACCCACTGAGCCACCCAGGCACCCCTCTTTTTTTTTTTTAATTAAAAAGAACATTTTATTACACACAAATGTTTCTGAAACAACAATGATCATGGGAAGCCCGCAAATCAATTACTTTCTTTACCTGGAATTGTGTTCCCTTTCGTAAGGATACCTTGAAAGGCAGAAGCCGGGGAAACGTCTAGGTCCATAAGACACCTTTAAATTCTTTCATTTCCCTGCCTAGGCCACGTTTAAACTATTCTAGTGGGCGTAATATAAAAATATTAAAATTACGTCTCAAATCTTCCCATTTTTTACTAATAAGTCCGGTAATAAAGTAAATAGTTCTTTAGGTTTAGGCAGACTATATTTATGTAGTAAAATAATGATTTAAATATGAAGAAAAGAAGACACATTCCTTCTTCCATGAAATAATCGCCCATAATGTATGTGTCCCGTTTCCATGCTTTTCCCTCTGGATTTAGTGTGTGCTCACACGCACACACACGTGTGTGTGTGTGTAAGGTCGGGTGTGGGGGGGCAGAGAGAATTTTAGGGTTGGGCTCTTGTTCTACCTGATGTCCCACAGTGGATAGGCACTGTCACTGCTGTGCCCTTGGACGTTCTCAGTGATAGCATTTAAAGCCCCATCTGTTGAACAACTGAGCCATTTCCAATTGTTTGACTCTCATCATTAAAGAAATAAGTATGTCTGTGCCATAAATCTCTGTTCTTTATGTCTGATTCCTATAAGCACCATTTCTGGAACACATTTTAACCACATTTTTGGAGGACAGGCTGCAGGCTTCTCTATGCACTCTTTGTTCAGCGGCAGCCTTCCTTGGTAAAGGAGGGACCTGGAGTCTATAGATGAGACCTGAAACCATGCGGAGGACAAGCCAGCAGTGAGTGCATCAGTAGTGGGAGTGACCATAGAACAGGGAAGTGCTTTCCACACCCCCCTCATGGGCCCTCCCCCACAAGTATCCCTGCCCTGTGTCCTGGAACACACATCCAGTGATACGCTCCAGCCACTCCAGCCCCTTATGCTCCATAACTCAGGTTCTAACTTGAGCAACCATGCCCCGCTCCAGGCCATCAGAGGAGTACAGACCAGGCCATTCCTATCAGGTTGCTCCCTGTCTATCCTGGCTGGACCACATCCTCTCAGGGAAGAACCTCCAAGGACAGCGCAGGTCAGTGAGTTACAGACTTTTGTTCATCCAGATGTAGTTTTAGTGGCAAGAGCAAAAACCACTTGCACCTGTGTGAACAAGCGAAGCCCTTACAAAGCACATTGGCTCCTCATGGAAGCTGCAGGCTGGAAAGAGCCTCTACCAAGTGTTCTGGCACTGGATATAGTTCATCCACAGCCCTATGTGAGGTGATGGATGCTAATTAAATTTACTGTGATAATCATTTTGCCATATATTTAACTATATAGATCTAAAAATATATTACAAAAGATATATATATCAGATAGTTATGTTGTACACTTGAAACTTATACAGTGTCGTATGTCAATTATGTCTCAATAAAACTAAAAAAAAATCTTTCTAGAACAAAAGTATACTTTCTAGAACAAAAGGTATACTTTATTAAGTATGAAGAAGATGACCCATCTCCATATTCCCAAATAGTGTAGTTCCATCTTTCATTTGCCAGCACTATCCAGGTAGGAGTTGTATCTGACCAAAACAAGACTGAGGTGTCTTTTAAAGAGAAAGAAACAGCCCAAAACACATCAGTTTATATCCTTCCCTTCCCCTCCCCTGTGATTTCTCATGGACATGGCCCTGTGCTCCCCTCCACCTCTTGTAAGAGTGTGAATTCTCGACATCAGTCTCCGTGAGTCTCCTATTCAGATTTGCAGAGTAAGGATTTCTCATCCCTGCCCAGTGTCAGGCCCACCTTACTAATGCCTCGAAACACTGACTGGTAATTCCCCGAGGCCTAGCGGAGCTGGCCAGCAAGCTGTCTGAGACTTGAACTCGATTCTGATTCTGATATCTATCTTGGTGACAGCATCAGATTCCACAGGTTACAGGCTCAGTCCTACAAGACTCTCCCCCACCCTCAGCACCACCCCCCCTTCAGATGCTAGTCACAAGCTCGGGTTGTTTTCTGTGCTTCCGACAGACCGGCAGTAAATCAGAGGATCCCACAAACCCGTCTTTGGGTGTGACTAATTTGCTAGAGTGGCTCACAGAACTCAGGCAAACAGTTTACTTATATTTCCTGGTTTATTATAAAAGAATTGGGATAAAGGATACAGATGGAAAAGATGCACAAGATAAAGGATCCAAGATGGAAAAGATGCACAGGGCAAGGTATGTGGTAAGGGGTGGTGAGCTTCCGTACCCTGTCCAGGCATGCCACTCCCCTAGCACCTCACGTGTTCACCAGTCTGGAAGTTCCCTGAACCTCATACTTTGGGATTTTTTTTTCTTTATTTATTTTTAATGTAGGCTCCATGCCCAGCATGGAACCTAACATAAGGATTGAACTCACAACCCTGAGATTGAGACCTGAGTTGAGATTAAGAGTTGGATGCTGAACCAATTGAGCCACCCACGTGCCCCTACTTTGGAGATTTTTATGGAGGCTTCATCCGTAGGCATGAATGATCATTAACTCCATTTTTGGCCCTTGTCTAAGAGAACGGAGGGTGGGCTGAACGTTCCAAGCTTCTAATCATGTCTCGTCTTTTCAGTATCCAGCTGTCAGCCAGGAGCACACCCAGAGTCACCTCCTTGGAACAAAAGACACTCCTATCACCCAGGAAATTATAAGGATTTCAAGAGCCCTGTGTCAGGAACCAGGGTCAAAGACCAGATATTAGAACAAAAGATGCTCCTAGTTCTCTTATCACTTGGGAAATTAAAAGGGTATCAGGAACTCTGTGCCAGGAACCAGTGGCAGGGACCAATATATATTTTCCATTATGCTACATCTAATTACTTCTTTCCACCTTGCTGACCACTTAGCTCCTAGGTCGGTATCCTTCTAACCACCACCCGGGCCATGTTCTTCATGGTCCCATGAGGCTCCATTCCAACCTTGGCTTGTAATTTTAAGAATTCCATAAGCTCGCTGTCATTTTCTTGGTGGTGATTGCAAAAGCAATGGACTGACATTCAACAGCCTTAATTCTAGGTCCAGATCTGTCACTAACCAGTAGGGTTCAACGCAGGGCTTGATGTGGGGCTCGATCCCAGGAGCTGGAGATAACAACCTGAGCCAAAGGCAGATGCCCAACCATCTGAATCACCCAGGCGCCCCTAACCAGTAGGGTCTTGATCTGATTTTCCTCTTTTGTGAAATAACAGTGGTAGATTCAATTATTTCCAGTTTTCTTGTCTTTCTTATTGAGGTGTGATTGACACCTCAATATAGCATAATAAAACACAACATTATTTTAGTTTCAGGTGTATAATATAGTGATTCAATATTTGCATATAGATCTTCTTCACCTTAGGATGGAATGATATCCAAATAAACCCATCCTAAGTTGAAAATATTGAAAGTCAAAATGTGTTGAATACACCTAACCTGGTAAACATCATAGCTTAGCTTAGCCCACCTTACATGTGCTTGGAACACTTACATCAGCCTATAGTTGGGCAATATCATCTAACACAAAACAG
Source organism: Mustela nigripes (assembly GCF_022355385.1). Taxonomy (NCBI): domain Eukaryota; kingdom Metazoa; phylum Chordata; class Mammalia; order Carnivora; family Mustelidae; genus Mustela; species Mustela nigripes. The sequence continues at coordinate 78,072,666 of NC_081570.1, read as the reverse complement.
GTTTTATAATGTAAGTGTTAAATATCTTGTGTAACTGATTCACTACTGTACTGAAAGTGAAGACCAGGATGGTTGTATGGGTATAGTATAGTTGTAGGTGTATTGGTTGTGAACCCTCATGATCATGTGGCTGACTGAGAGCTGTGACCCTGCCCAACATCACGAGAGACCATTGTACTACGTAACACTAGCCTGGGAAAGGATCACAATTCAAATTTCGAAGTGTGTTTCCTACATATCTCTTTTATACCATTGAAAAATCATAATCGAGCCATCATTCATAGGTCAGTGACCAAGTCTGTGTATTGCGAAATGATCCCCATAATAAGTCTAGTTAACATCCATCACCATACATAGATACAGAATTTTCTTTTCTTGTGATGAATTTCTTCCAGTTCTAAAATTCTGTGAGACTTTAATCCCAGGTGTAGCTTCTTGACTTTCTTAGAATTTCGTCCTACCCCCAGGCCACCTCTCCTAGATCCCGCCCCTGCCCTATTTTCCCTCCCTCAGTTCCTGCGTGACACGTGTCCCTTTCTCCCATAAACTGTAGCCTTGGCACAAACTCCCCTTTGGCATTTATATGCTGCTTGGCGTTGTCTTTTATGTGCATGTGTTTTACCTCCTCAGATATTTTGTAAGTGCTTTTAAGGTTAGAATCCTGTCTTGTCATCCAAACTGAACTTGTCAGATGACCTGCCAATAGTGGACAGTCAGTAAATATTTATCTTCTGCATTAAAGAGAGTCTTTAGAATTTATGCACCATTGTTACCAAAACTTTTTTTTTTTTTTTAAGACAATCCTGAGTAAAAATGGCTTTGGCTTTCCTGACTTATTTCAGTGTAAAGATGCTATGCATTCTTCCTCTAAAACCCATCTCCTGTGAGTTCCCTTAAAAGAGCTGTTTTTTTTTTTTTTTTAAGCTGTTTTTATAAACGTTTGGAGAAATTTATATTCTTATGGGAACCATTTCTCCCCAGGCATTCCATGAAACTTGCCTGTCAGGTTATTTGGTATTTTATTTTGTTTGTCAGAGGGTTACTCGGGATGTTTAGGTCATTCCACTACTCAAAACCCTCTAGTGCCTTCCCATCGAACTCAAGGGATCCTGGTGCCAAGTGTGAATTCCTAACCAGGGCCTGTACCAACTTGGGGACCACCTCTCTGGCTTTTCACCTACCACCCCCTTCCTTTCTGCCCCACTGGCCTCCTTGTTGTTTTTCAATCACGTCAAACTTATTCCACCTTCAGGATTTTGCACCTTCTCTTCCTTCAGACTGAAGGACTCTTGCTCCCACCCTCCAATTTCAGCACCTTTAGGTTTCTTATTGAGAGACTTTTCCTGATAACCCTATCTGAAGTAGAACAGGTACTGCCTTGCCCGTCACTCTCCATTCTCCCTATTTTGCTTTATTTCTTTTCACAGAACTCATTATCAAGTAACAATATTTTATACATATCCACTGATTGTCTCTGCCACTATGATAAAAGCACCATTACAAGCAGGAACTTTGGTTGGTTGCCTTCTGTATCCCTGGCAAAGTAGCACCTGATAACTATTCTCATGGTAAATGACTATATGCGGGGTGGGGGGAAGATATGACATGAAAAAATATAATGTTGGACGGGTCATAAATTTTAGTTCAAGTAAATTAATTACGTCATTCTGTATCTGATTACTGTTTTTTTTTCCTGCTGCCTCAGTGATATAACATTTATAGAATCAGTAAACGTTGATGAAAAATTTGATACATTTGCTCAAAGTTTCTAAAAATATAAACAAGTTTCATTCCACTAATGTAATCATAGTATTAGGAGCAAAATTAAAATAATGTCTTTATTGGGCCACTAGGTGGCAGAATATACACACATACTTTGCAAATGGACGCATTTTTCTCAGGTTCACCTTTTGGGAGCAGTAATATTGATTCCTCACAGAGGTAAATACTTTCACAAACAATATCTCACAGTGCACTGTGAAGTAGGGACAACAGATATATTTTCTGTTTATTTTTAATTTGTTTTCTTTTTTGAGCAGGGGAATTGGGGCTTGAGTTTAAGGGATCTGTCGGCGTCAACAGCAGAGCTTGAACTAGAACCTGTGTCCTGGGGTCTTGGAATCCAGGCCTCTTCTCGCAGTTTCACTCAAACTGGGGAAGGTGACCTTCGTGGAAATTTGCTCTTTGCTCTAAACTTGCCCTGGTGAAACAGTCTAAAAATGCAAATCCTTTTTGTATTTAACAAGCCATAAAATCTTGCCAACCTTCCCTTTTTACTTGGGGTGGATCCTGAAATGCATCTTTTATGGATCTTCCCAAACTTAAAAAATGTTTGGGTGAGGGAAACAGCTTAAGTTATGAAGCTTCCATACTATGTCAGCAGACAGTCTCGGGGGCTATCAGGGTGCCTGGTCACATGACTACTTGTGCCTGACTCTTGCAAGTGTCTGCCCCTTAAATGGTTGAGTGCTTTCAGGTGTGTTTTATGTGAAGCGCTGGCGTGTGCGATCCGCGTTAGTATTAATGAGAACCGCACGTGCACTGAGCCCTGGGTGGATCCGGAAGAGCGCTGGGGTGGAAGAGCAGAAGCCGTCACTTAAGTCCCTCAAGTAATTGCTCTGAGGTTTTCTAGGTTTATTGTAAACAACCTATTGGTGTATTTTTTGCTTAGATTTTTATTGGCAGGAACATGATTGAACACAGACGCCTGGCTGGCTCAGTTGGTGGAGCCTGCGACTCTTGGTCTTGGGATTATGAGTTCTAGCCCCATGCTGGTTGCAGAGATGGCTTAAAAAAATCAAATAAAATCTTTGGGGTGCCAGGTGGCTCTGTCAGTTAAGCATAGGACTCTTGATCTCAACTCAGGTCTTGATTTCAGGGTTGTGAGTTCAAGCCCTGCATTGGGCTATAGACCAGGTATGGAGCCTATTTCAAAATAAAATAAAATCTAAAAAAGAAAAGAAAACAAAAGAATGTTGTATAACAAAGTTCACTTCGTTAATTTTACCTTGCTACAGTGTGATGTGGCCACAACTTGGGCTTGGTGGCTCCATTCTGGGATGTGGTCCTCATTTACCTACTTGCTGGTTGTGTGACCTTCGGCAAGTGATTTGTCCCCTCTGAACTTCACTGTCCTGTGTGAAAACTAAGTGTGATAATAAGTGCCTCATGGGGTTGGTACACAGGTGAAATGAGATGATTATGAAAAGGTTTATAAACTAAAATCCCTGTATGTAAGGTATATGTAGGGTAATTGTGATTATCCCAGAGGCAGGGGGAAGCCGGGTTTGTTTTTTTAAATTGGAGGTTGTGGGCTTTGTCATTACTAGCTGTTGACTTGGGTTACTTTATTCAGATTGCCAGACCTTCATTTTTCTCCTAGAGGAAAAGAAAATGAACCAGCAACTCATGTATTGAGGGCTTTCTCAGGACCCAGCACTTTTCTGCGTTCCTTATGTAATAACTAACTTAATTTCTATATCTACTTCTGAAGCGGATTTGTTAAAAATGGAATAATAAAATCTTGGTATCTTAAAACTAAAGGAGGCTTTATTTTTTTATTTTTAAAAAATATTTTATTTATTTGTCAGAGAGATAGAGATCAAGCACAAGCAGGGGGAGCAGCCGGCAGAGGGGGAAGCAGACACCCCGCTGAGCACAGAGCCCACATGGGATTCTGTCCCAGGACCCTGAGATCCGACTCAATCCACAGGCAGACGCTTAACTAACTGAGCCACCAGGCACCCAAGTAGGCTTTAACTAACACGGTCCAACCCCTTATTTTACACAGGAAGAAAATAAACTGAGAGGTGAAGTGAAGTACCCCAGGTCACATGACTAGTTGTGGAGAGAACTGAGACTAGGAAATAGCCAGTAGCTGGCTGGCTTCTGGCATGCCATTGTCTCAATTCCTATGTCAGTTTGAAGAAGTGTAAAACAGAGGGTTGCTCTTTTAGTCCAGTTGGAGGCATAAATGAGAATCACGTGAAACCCTGAAATTGTGGTACAAAGCAGTTAGAAGAGAACAAAGATGGGAGAGAATAATGTAGGTAGAGGTGATGTCAGGAGGGCTTCCTGGAAGAGGAGAGATTTCAACTAGGCTAGACAAACAAGCAAGATATAGTAAGTAGATGAAGGGAATAGATATTCCTGAAGGAGAAAACAGCATGAATCAAAGTGGGACGGTAAGAAGATGGAATTCTGTCTTCCCATACTTCTAAGAAGTGGTAGATGAGGCAAGATAGGCACTGGAGGTGGGAGGAACTAGAGACCAAGGACCTGAAATATCAGCCAAGTTTTATTCTTAATTCTTATAAGCAGTGGGAACCATTAACTAACTCAATCATTTGTTTAACAAATTATTTATTGGGCATCTACCGTGTGCTTAGCCAATCTCTAGATAGATAGTGCTAAATAAGAGGGACTTGGTTCTTCCCTTTTGAGGTTCAGTCTAGTGTGAAGAGATGGCTACTACACCGGTAAATGAATTGCCAGTGAAGAAATGCTATGGAAGTCATTGACAGGGTGCTATGTTAAAGGGCAGCCAGGAGCAACAGCCTCTCTGACCAAGTAGAGGAAGGCCTGCATGGCTAGAAACACTGTTAGTAGAAGGACCTGGAGGAATGACTGAGGAAGGGAGCAGGGAATGGATAATGCTGGATTTGGTACTAAGTGCAAAGGGAGTTCTAAGTGCTTTGGAAGTTTTTAAGCAGGTGAGTCCTACGGTCTGATTATATATATATATATATATTTAAAAAGCTACGTCATAGGGAATGAACTGTGGAGGACAGGGTCAAGAGTAAAAGCAGGAGACCAGTGTTGCTAGGGAGTCATTGCAGAAATTCTTAAGAGGCACAAAGTGTACAAAGTGCCGTGACTGGGGTCATAGCAATAGAGCAGCGTAGCGTAACATCTTTATAGCCATGAAGATCAATGGCTGAGAGATGCAAACTGAAGATATATTCTCCAGGATTTATGGATGAATTGGCTGTGGAGAGTAATGGAGGATGTGGGGGTTGAATGATAGTCCCCCAAAAGATATGTCTATGGCTCTCCATTGCCCCTCAGATTCCTCCCTTCTCTGCCGTAGCCTTCTCTCCCCATCAGATTTCCTTCCCTCACCCTCTGGGTACAGCTGACGGACTCTGAGCTGACAGACTCCTCCAGAATGAAAAGAAAACTGGGAGGAAACACTAGGTCACACGGCAGCTGGCTTTCCGTTATCGTGAGAGAAAACCTATTGCATGGAATTTGCAGCATTTTAAGGGCTGTTCTGAAGTTTCTGCTTTCTGCCAGATGATGGTGACTTTCCCTGGCCTGTGGATATTACCTTCTCTTGTTGCCACCGCTCCTGTCCTCATTTCGGCACCAGCGCCACTGTGACTCTCCTGTGGCAGAAACACTGCAAGGCTCCCCGACACCTAGCCAGACTCCTCGCATCCTTCCACCTGTCCCAGACCCTCCTGCTAGCCCTGTTGCCAGAGGGAGCATTTCAGCACGTGCAAACATGCTTCTCTACCCTTCAGTGTCTTCCCACTGCTCCCTGGATAAAAACGATAACACTTTTCCTGACCTAACTATTGCCCGTGTTTCTGGCTTCATCTCCTCTTTCATCCCTACCAGCTTCGCAGCTGAGATCCAGCTGCACTGACGTTCATTCGATTTCTCCAGCTCCCCCCCCCCCTCCCCTCTTCTCCCTGAGTCTGGAATACTTTCCCTGCCCCCATCTTCCCAGCCCCACTGCCCCCCCCACTTCATTAGGGAAGCTATCCTCACATCCTCCCTTCCCCCCATATCAAAGTCTCCCTATTTTCTCAGCCTTATGGCACTGTATACTTTTTCTGCCTAGTCCTTATGGTAGCTTAAGAGATATATACATATATTTGTTATATATTTATTTGTTACATATATATTTATGTAATGTTACCTATCAGTTTCCACTTAGGAACATCAATTCTCACATCCACTAGAAGGAGACAGATTCTTGTAGACTCCAGGAGAAATGATGTTGCTTTTGTGACATAGCAACCAGCAGGACTGATTTCTCTGTGACTGTCATTTATGAATGAAGAGAAAGCCCAGGTAAGGGCGATGTCTGTGCCCCCATACAGAGCCAACCCTCACACCTACACTCCTACCTTAATAATATGCTTGGTTATTTGATGGGAGGTGGCTTCCCTAGAAGAAGAAAGATGATAACCAAGCTCAGTTACTTCAAATAAAAAGGAGAACACAGGGGCTAAACTTGATAAAATTACCAAAAAACATTAATTTAGGAGAAGAGCCAGTAACATCTCATAGTTCAAATGTTGTTTCTTTTGAATATTGCATTACCAATACATGACTGTAGTCTTCAGAGTGATGAAAATATGGTGTGCATCTGTACATTTGTTTTCTCATGGCTTGTATTTAATTATCCACAAAGAAAAAAATTCACAAAATGTTTCATGTTCTTCTCTTTTAACTGCCAAAACAGGAACTTCTGAGACTGACAGAATTGGTTGTGATCCCTTTGAACGTTTTATTAACGTAGACAGAATATGTTTTTAATATTTTGTATTTTGATCACTAAAATGTATTTTCTATGATTCGTTCATGCTTGCTTCTGCCATATTTTAAGTAAACAGGACTCAGCAATTTAACCTTATAAAATATATTGGGCTTTTTTTTTTATGCAGAGCTATGATGATTAATGAACAAACTAAATACTAAATCAGAGGACTCTTCTTTATCTAGGACAGAAAGGAAGTCTTCAGACTTTGAAAGATTAGTATCTTTTAACTCATTTAATGTAAACATCAGAGACATTCCACTGTGAACATATTTCTTTCCTCTAAAAATTAATGCTGTATGTGGATGCTGTATTTTCTAGGTATTTCTAGGTATCCTATAGATGTAGAAATATAAATAAATGAAAGTACTTACTTTTTTGTTTTAAATGACATTTGGGGTGGGCAAACTTAAAACAAGAAGTGTTTTAAATAGACTACTTTTACTTTTACTTTTTATTTATTTAATTTTTTTTAACATGGGTATTGAACTTCAGACCCTGAGATCAAGACCTGAGCTGAGATCCAGTGGGTCACTTATGCATCTGAGCCATCCAGGTGCTTCTTGAGTAGAGGGTTTTTGTTTCATTCTCTTGTATCTTGTTTTATTTTATTAAGTATGCATTTACTGAGAGAAAGAGAGAGCGTGTATGTGCAAGTCGGGGGAGGGGCAGAGGGAAAGAGAGAGAACCCTAAGCAGACTCCTCACTGAGGGGGAGCCCCACGGGGAGCCCCACGGGGAGCTCGATCTCACAATCCTGAGATCACGACCTAAGCCAAAACCAAGAGTCGGACACTCAACCAACTGAGTCACCTAGGCTCATAAAAACATAAAAGTGTGCAGAAAAAAAATTGAATGCTTACTACAGCTAATATTTTATCACAATGGTCTTTGTTATTCATATTTTTCAAAGCTTCATTCCAGTTTCACAGATGTCATTGTTTGGGGTCTATTTAAAGTGTTTGGAGCATAAAAGAACAGACCGCTTATCAGTTGTTGCCTGAACAGAAAATCAAGATGTCTTGTCTTGGAGATGAATCTGTGAGAAGAGTTTATCTCAAACAAAAGAGAATTCTGACATTAGCTGCCTGGTGACATATGGGTATTATACTGCATTGCCCAAGCAAGAAGGTACCTTGGTAAAAAGAAAAGTCAACACAGTTTATTGAAATAAGGGAATCTCATTTTTTTTTAACAAAAAGGTTTTTTAATTAGTGATTTTGACCTTTATAGAGTTAAAAACCTGAAATCCTCATTTTTTTCTTGTTATTGTTAAAATTGCACTATGATCTGTACGTAACATACATGTATAAAATGAACAAGCAAAAAACCCCAAGACTTGACAAGATCTTGTCCATATGACTAGGTGTTACAGAGACATGAACCCTCTAAGGATTGAAGAGAATGCTTAGAAATGAAAAGTTACCCAACAACCAACAACTTCTTACATTAGGCAATCTGATGCATTAATGAAGAACCAGGTTCCACCATCCTTTCATTCACTGATTGAGCAAGTATTGTAGGGCTTCTCACATGCCAGGCACTGCTCGCTGCGGTATTGAGGAGTGAACTAAAGAGATGGCCTCGGGGAGCTTTTTATTCTGGTTGATGGGAGTGAAATGCTTTACATTTAACCATATCTCAATCTAAGAATAAATCATATGCTGGCAAAATATTCTCTCGATCTTCATGGTAGATTGAGTTCAAGAACACCTGTGGAAGGGCGACTGGAGGGCCCAGTTGATTAAATGTCCAAATCTTGGTTTTGGCTCAAATCATGATCTCGGGGTCGTGGGATCAAGCCCTGTGCCAGACTTCCGGCTCAGGGGGAGTCTGCTTGAGATTCTCTGTCCCTCTCCTTCTAACCCATCCCTCTCCCACTCATACACTCTCTGTCCTCAAAATAAATAAATAGATCTTTAAAAAAAAATACAAACACCTATGGAATAAATATATCATGATATATTATTTTTCTTGATTTAAAAAAGTATGAAAGTTCATCATGGTACCTCAGAATTTACCATGTATAAGTGGTTGCTTTCTCTGTGATTAAATTTGTATATATCTCCTTAGAAAATTATGCTTTTATCTGTGTCTTACAAAGGAGGGGCAAAAGTTTAAGATCATTGAGTTAGTGGCCGAGCTGTTAATAGATTTTGACATTTTATTTGTTACCTTTTGATCTTATCAGTCCCTTTATCTTAAACTTAGAACCTTGTCAGTGATGTGTTCTGAATCTGACTTTACATTTAGATTGCCTTTTGAATCCAAAATATAGATAATAATCAACATTTAAATTAGGGTCTGAAAGTTTCTAATAATAAGTAACATAACTAATGAAGCACTTACCGTGCTCAGTACTTTCCATGGAATGTATCATTTAATGTTCACAGCAACAATTACTAACTCTGTCTCACAGCTGAGGACATGAAGGTTTATGGTCACAGGATTCAAACTTGAGAGTGTTGCATGCCAGAGCCCAGACTTCTAGCCCATTTCTTCAATAAATGTCATCAAAAGGAAGAGGTAAGGGGTATGGGGGGAGAAGGGCAAATGAGGGAGCATTTGTTGGGTTTAACCCAGGACAACATCACAGGTGCTAAGACAACATCTTCCCTACCAGCAAGGTCCCCAGTAGGATGCACACTGAAGTGGGCCGCCCCTCTCTTGCCCCTTGGATTCACTGATCTAACTCAAGGGGACCTAAAGAAGGAAACGTCAACTGCAGTCTCGCTGTTGTAAGTTGGGGCGTTGGGGTGAGGGTCTGCTCTGGATTATCCCAGAAGGAAACAGAAAGCAGTGGTTCTCTGTTTGAGCCATGAGCATTTCCTAAATGCACCAGTGAAAGAACAAAAAAGCATGGTTTCCTCACACTTGTTCAGCAAGATGGAAGTTGGCCACATAAATGCTGGCTAAAAATACTGGCTGGGAACTGTATCTTTACTTTTCAGGGCTTTTTAGTCATTCATTTAAGGAATACTTTCTAAACATCTGGTGTATAAATGCTCTATGCTAGGCAAAGCAGGGGACACGAAGGCATACTTTGCAGGAAAGCAGAAGTGAAAAGAGAAGGCTACAACAGAGTGAATCTTAATCCAAACCTAAATGGATTTAAAAATCTAAATAGGGGCTCCTGGATGGCTCAGTGGGTTAACCTTCAGACTCCTGATTTCTGCTCAGGTCATGATCTCAGGGTTGTGAGATGGAGCCCAGCAACTGGGCTTCTTGCGCAGCAGGGAGTCTGCTTGGAATTCTCTCACTCCTCTCTGTGTACTCCCCCCACGCTCTCTCTCTCTCAAATAAATAAATCTTAAAAAAAAATCTAAATAAAAAATGAAAGGGAATTTACAATGAAATTAGAATGTTAAGAGAAGAAACTCCATAATTTAAACATAAATCTAACATAGAATTATACACAGTAAAATAAATATCTATCTTAATTGTATTATTACTGTATTCTTTTTTTTGGATACTGTATTCTTTATTTTTGTATCTGGTTGTATAGACATCATCACTAAAGGTTGGTAAGGTTACATCATACCATATTTTGGGATGGTACATATATTGGGATGGTACCATATATTGGGATGGTACAGGTAATGTACTGAAACTCTCATGATAGAACTGAGGAAATGTTTTGAGAATATTAGAGGAGAAATTAGATTTTATTAAAGTGAAACGAGTTACTTACCATGTTTGATGAGGCATACAACGTCCATTCTCCTTCAAAAGAGCTCTGGAGATATAACCAAAAAAAAGTCTTAATGTTCAAATCACGAGTTGCAAAAGCTTTCCTCATTGCAATATTTCATTTCTAACATACCAGTTTTTATATATGCTGATGTTTAATGTGATGCCTTCCAGATGAGATTTTTTTCATGTGCTATCCTGATGGTTTAAGAAGGCACTCTACATTAGATTAATAATAAGGTGTCAAATTTGGGGCATGTCATTCTCAGGAGGATATCTTTAGATGGCTCATCTCATTCTTTTTCATGTTTCCATTGCAAAGGGTGACTGCTTTTTTCTAACTTCTTCCCCATATTCTGTGACTATTCCCTATTTGGATTGTATCAGAGACTTTATATATATAGTGTGGATCTCTCTTTCTGATTTTTAAAAAAGTTGTATTATGGGGCTTATGTAAATATTTTCCTTTTCTTCCTCCCTGATCGTAAACTTGCCCTCACTCCTGGATTTGGAACATAACCAAGCTGAAAGATGAGATCATGTTTGCAGAGCGAAGTGAGGTCTCAGCAAGAATCTTCTAACTTGAGAGGCATCAGTATTTTATGAACTTGTGTACCAAAATTTTGGAGAATGAAATCAGGAGTTTAAAAGTTATTTTCACCATAGAGGCTAAACAAAGAAAATAGAGTTTTCCTTCTTGCATTTGTGTGTGTGTGTGTTCAGAATGACTTATTTTCCCTTGCAAATAAAATCATTTCACTTGGAAAAATGAACTCAGTAGTCATTTTCTAAGGCAAGTAATGCTAATGTCTTCCTTTTGTTTTATTGTTGGTATTATGTAAATTGGTTATAGAATGTTAACTCTTTTGTTCCTATTTTGTTGGCTAAATTTTAGACTATTATTCATTAATAATAAATAATAGTGATTTTTTAACATGGGGAAATTTTTTCTTTTGTTTCTTTTTCATGTAATTGTACATGATTATTATTTATTAATAGTCTTATTTGCTTTTGCAATATGGAAAAATAATTTCCTCTTTTTTCATGTAATTACATACATACTATATTGCTTAGGATGCAGAACATATGAGGATAACAAATTCTTTTTTGTGTGTGTGCAGATGTTTACCACATGTGGAGCTTAGCATGAAGAAGAAGCAAGTCAAGAATATCCCACCCCAAAGCCCTTTGAAACATTTTTGTGTGGTTCCATGAAATAGTGTATGTTTTAATAAATGCCATGATGGCCTTGTTGAGATCCTTGTTTTCAGACAATCCAACTGAAACTATCTGCTGTGGGCCTCTCTGTTCTTTACCTACTCACTCGACCATCCTTCTTTGTCAGAAAAGAGATCTTGGGGCACCTGGGGGGCTTAGCCACTAAGCATCTGCCTTGGGCTCAGGTCATGATCCTAGGGTCCTGGGATGGGGCCCCACATCAGGCCCCCTACTCAGCAAGAAGCCTGCTTCTCCCTCTGCCTCTCCTCTGCTTGTGTTCGTTCTCTCTCTGTGTCTCTCTATATAGCAAATTAATAAATAAAAATCTTATTAAAAAAAAAAAGGAATCAGATCTTGATTTTCATTTGGAAATCTATCCCCAGGCCATGTGGTCCTAGTAAGATGACCACAGTGCCCCACCTACTCTGAACTAATAAGCATCTTTTCTAAGATTTATTTCTCTGAAATTTATAGCTGCTAGGAGAGAGAGGAGTGCCTTTTCTCTGTGCTGTCAAGCTGAAAAAATCACATAAGCCTTAAGCTTATGGTCTCACCCCAGGCTTCATAGAGGAGGTTCTCTGCAGAGTGAGGCCAGCACATGGAGGGAACCAGAGCTCTGGCAACATTTAGCACCATCTGAAGTTAAATCAACCCTTAAACTTTCCACGTGCTGGAGCCAATGCATTCCCTGTTTCTTAAGCTAATTTGAGTTGCATTTCTATAACTTTCAACCGAAAGAGCTTTGGATATTGCTGTCTATCTAGAGGTGAGAATGATCAACTCCAAACAAGCAAAAGTAACTCATCAACAATTCTGACTAATAGGAAATCTTACCAAAATTTCCTTTGGATAAGTAGTAAGTTTCTGTTGGTTTGGAATACTAAATTTAGAAAGCTCAAATAACTAACATTTTCCTGTACCCTAGAGACAAGTGTTAAATAAACTAACTGATCCTAAGGATTATTCAAATATGCAATTCCAAGTTATGTCAGAGTGTCATTATAGATTCAACTTAATCACTCCATTTTCAACATTAATAGGATTATCCTATAGGAATTGATGCCAAGAGCAATGATCCCAAGGCTCTGTGCTAATAATAGTTACAATGTATTGCACATTCTATCGGCCAGGAAGTATGTAAAGCCTGTCATTATTCTATATTTAATTCTCACAGGAATTCTAAAAGGTAGATGTTATTATTTCTTTCTTACAGATAAGGCATCTTAGGTTCACCAGCATGTTCAAGTTCATACAGCTAGCAAATAGTAGAACAAAAATATAAGCCCACATCATTCTGGTTTCAAAGCCTGGGCTTTTAACCACTGTTCTCATTTTATGTTTCCAAAGTTCATAAGAATTCTCAAGTTTTTCAACATATTTTGGAGACATTCCTAGCTCCTAGGGGATATATCTATATCTATATGTAATTATATAATATATAATATGTGTACTTTACAGCAGATATTTATATGTTGTCACGAACTTATAAATAAATATAGATATATATACATACATGTATATTTTTTATATCTACTATGGACCAGGTATAAGAATTTATAACTCCCATGGGAGTCTTACATCAAAATTGTACAGCTAAATCATGATTTGCCATCAGCAACTCAACATCTGAATTTTATTTATTTACTTATTTCTGTAATATCTAAATTTTAGATTCTTTCTCTTATGAGAGAAAGAGGCCTAGGCTGGCATAGAAAAACACCACCACCAACAACAACAACTAAGATAATCAATCCAGCGGACTGCTAGCAGAACCTGTGGTTGCCGCTTTTTCTAAATATGCACAAACCCTGAGTAATTCTGGAAGACTTGGAAGGCACCTCTGCTCATCTAATGAGATCCTAGGCATAGCAGGCAGGAAGGGAGTGTAGAGAGCCTGGCCCTGGTCCTCATCTATAACCTTCTTCTTCCATGAGCCAAGCCTCTCGTGTGGATGTGCGCTGCTGACCCCATCATCTGCAGGTTTGGCAATAACTTGTTTTTGTGTCGACTCTTCGTAAGGAGGAGCTATATCGGCATTGCATGTTTGTTTTAACTTCCCACACAGAGACTAAGTCCAAAAGGTAATTAATTGGACCCTTGCTTGAAAAAAATTAAAAAGGCATTCTGTGTGTTTAGTGGCCCCAAAAAGATGTGAAAAAATATTTTCAAAACTAAACTAATCCAAATAGAACCATGTTTTCTAATGGAAGAGTGAAAAGAGGTAGGGGATTTAGAGAGAGCTCGCTTGGCTGAGAGTTTCAGCTAACCACTTAGTATATATGTTTTTGGACAGATAATTTGTACCACAGTTTTTCAGTAATTATATTTAGCCCAAGAGGATGTTGGGAAGATTAAATAAAATAACATGCTTGCTGGTGCTTTGTAAGTTTTAAAGCACTAGTATTATTATTATAGACCCTCCTAATATTGATAGGAAAACTTCCCAGAAATCTCTTACATATCAGGAAAACACATACCATTCATTCTAATTTGGTTATTTCTATAAAATTTCAAAAACAGTTGAAAATCTCTCCTTAATATTTAAACAGAATACAGTGTACAATAGAGTTTGTGATGTTCAAATGTCTACCATGCTATTATTTAAACAAATAGCTGAGTAAAAGCAGATTCAAATCCTTGTCATCTTAATCATATAAAAGATCAAACAGGGGCACCTGGGTGGCTTAAGTCGTTAAGCGTCTGTCTTCAGCTCAGGTCATGATCCCAGGGTCCTGGGATCGAGCCCTGCATCAGGCTCCCTGCTTGGGGGGAAGCCTGCTCTCCCTCTCTCTCTCCCACTCCCCCTGCTTGTGTTCCCTTCCTCACTGTGTCTCTCTCTGTCAAATAAATAAATAAAATCTTAAAAAAAAGAGAGAGAGATCAAACAACTGCAAAAATGACTCACTTGTTTCATTCGGATTTTTAAATGTAGTTTACCTTAATTGAGTATTTGTATTTTTGGTTCTTACAGTGATTTCGTTTCATACTGGGAACCTACTTATTTTTCTTTGGAGACCACTTGAATGTGTTCCAGGTAATCAAATATTTGGATTAATGAAGGGTTGTTATATATTTTTCATAGAATAAAAGCCAATGAAAATACACCTAATAACTATCTGTATAAAACAATTAAAAAAAAAACAGAAAATAAATGTTGTAAGGATGTGGAGAAAAGGGAACCCTTGTGCACTGATGGTGGGAATGTAAATGATGCAGCCACTGTGAAGAACAGTATAGAGATCCGCAAAAAATCATAAATAGAATTATCATGTGATCCAGCCATTCTAGGTCTGCATATATATCCAAGAGAACTGAAAGCAGGATTGCAAAGAGTTGCACACCGTTTTCATTATAGTATTATTCACAATAGCCAGGTGCTGAAAGCAACTCAAATGTTTATCAATGGATAAATGACTGAACAGAATTTGGTGCACATACAATGGACTATTATTTGGTCTTAGAAAAGGGGGGGGCGCCTGGGTGGCTCAGTGGTTTAAGCCTCTGCCTTCAGCTCAGGTCATGATCTCAGGGTCCTGGGATCGAGCCCCACATCAGGCTCTCTGCTCAGTGGAAAGCCTGCTTCCCCCTCTCTCTCTGCCTGCCTTCTGCCTACTTGTGATCTCTCTCTATCAAATAAATAAATAAAAATCTTTAAAAAGAAAAAGAAAGAAAAAAGGGGGGGTAGGGACAAGGTGGTGGGGATATGGACATTGGGGAGGGTGTGTGCTATGGTGAGTGCTGTGAAATATGTAAACCTGGCGATTCACAGACCTGTATTCCTGGGGCTAATAATACATTGTATGTTTATAAAAAACATTTAAGGGGCACCTGGGTGGCTCAGTGGGTTAAAGCCTCTGCCTTCGGCTCGGGTCATGATCCCGGGGTCCTGGGATCCTGCCCCACATCAGGCTCTCTGCTCAGCGGGGAGCCTGCTTCCCCTTCTCTCTCTGCCTGCCTCTCTGACTACTTGTGATCTCTGTCTGTCAAATAAATAAATAAAATATTAAAAAAAAATTTTAAACTATTTTAAAAAAGTATTGTAGACAGGAAAAAGCTGCCCACCCATTTTTATGAGTAAAAAAAATTAATTTTTTTGTTATTATTCAAAAATAAATAAAAAAGAAGAAGAGGAAGAAAAACCTGTTGTGTATACAGCATGGATGGACTTGAGGATATTATGCTAAGTGAAATAAACCAGTCACGAGAAGACAAAATACTGTATGATTCCATTTCCATGAGGAATCTAAAGTAGTCAAATTCATAAACACAGAAAGTAAAACAGTGGTTGTCAGGGGCTGAGGAGGGGGAGGAAGAAATAGGGAGTTGCTATTCAATGGGTATAGAATATCAGTTTTATAAGGTCAAAAGGTTCTGGAGATCTAGTGTGAATGTCATTAACACTACTGGGCTGCAAACCAAGAAATGGTTAAAATGGTAAATTTTATGCTGTGTGTTTTTCACCACAATTGAGAAGACTGTATAAGAACTCAATTTAATTTGGGGGGTGATTCAGAATACTCATTTACTTTCGTAAGGCCTGATGGTAATTCCAGTAAACACTCGAGCTCTGGAGAAGCAGCTCAGATATTTGATTCAGATTACCAGTGACTGAGGTACAGTAGTCTTCAAACCTAATGTTTGACTGGGGTGAGAGGGGGGCAGCGTCTCAGGTCAGAGAGTTTCTTACCATTTTGTAAGGACTAAATAGAAGGCCATTTGTTGGGCAGAAAGGCAGACAGGGGAGTAAAGGTCCTGAATTTTGGTCTAGAACTCTTTCTCTGACATTCTGGGACCTCATTCTGGTACGTATCAGTCACCAGTAGAGGAAATATTTATTGATGAAATACACTGATGAAATGTATAACTGTTTAGATCAAATAATAAATTATGTTTTTTATATCAGAGTTTCCCAGTGTTCTGCAGAACATTAGTTGTATGGATATTACATTTTAAAAAGAACTCTGGGGTCAAAAAGTTTGGAAAATGTGGAGCTAAAAATAGTTAAAAATGGGAGGGTGCCTCCATGGCTTAGTCGGGTAAGCCTCTGACTTGATCTCAGCTTAGGTCTTGATCTCAGGATTGTGAGTTTAAGTCCTGTGGAGTCTACTTTAAAAAAAAAGTAAAAACGGGATTTTTTTTTTTTACTCTAGAACTCCTGAGAGGCTTTATTAAGATCTTATTAAGGTAACTGTGCCATCAGTAAATATTAGATGTAGTATTTAATGGTTATTATGCTGACATTAATGTTAATGCATTAATTAATATCCATGTTAATATATTAATGCATTTCTCCTAATCCCATTTGACCAAGGAAGCAGTCCTTGGCATACCAGTGTAAGAATGCGGCCCTGTATCATAAAAGGCATGATATTTTTGTCAGCTGCTTTCCTTAAGAGAATAACTTTCTTTCATTTCTCCTGAGTTTGCTGTGAAGCCCATCTCTTTCACCATGAGAACCACTGAGAAACTATACAGAAGCTGTTTTAGTATTTATTATTTTGTGATACTGTAAAACTATATGATGATTCAGCTTTCCTGTAACCTCAACTATTTTCTAAACAGAGAGGTTTAATATTGGACCACCTTATTGATTTTGCAACATAAAAGAGCAAGTCAAGAACACATATTGCAAGACAAAAATGGTCAAGGTGTGGAGTTTCTTATCTGGGATACTTCACTGTTTTGTTCTTATAAGAAAAAAGTTAAAAATAGAACTAGCCTACAATCCACCAATTCCATTACTGGGTATTTTCCCAAATAACACAACAATCCTAATTCAAAGGGGTACATGCACCCCTATGTTTATATCAGCATTATTTATAAACACCAAGCTCTGGGGGTGCCTGGGTGGCCCAGTGGGTTAAGCCTCTGCCTTCAGCTCAGGTCATGATCTCAAGTCCTGGGATCGAGCCCCATATCAGGCTCTCTGCTCAGCAGGGAGCCAGCTTCCCCCTCTCTCTTTGCCTGTCTCTCTGCCTACTTGTGATCTCTCTCTGTCAAATAAATAAATAAAATCTTTAAAAAAAAAATAACCAAGCTCTGGAAACAGCCCAAGTGTCCATCAAAAGATTAATGGATAAAGAAGACGTGCTGTTGGGCACCTGAATGGCTCAGATGGTTGGGTGTCTGCCTTGGACTCAGGTCATGATCTCCAGGTCCTGGGATCAAGCCCCACATCAGGCTCCTAGCTCAGTGGGGAGTCTGCTTCTCCGTCTCCTCCTGCTTGTGCTCTCTCTGTCTCTCTCAAATGAATAAATAAAATCTTTAAAAAAAAAAAAAAGACATGCTATATGCAATGGGATATTATTCATCCATAAAACAAAATGAAATCTTGCCATTTGGAATAACACTGATGGAGCTAAAGAGTGTAATGCTAAGTTAAATAAGTTAGAGGAAGACAAATATCATAGGATTGCACTCATATGTGGAATATAAGAAACGAAACACAAGCAAAGTGGAAAAGGAGAGAGGGACAAACCAAGAAAGAGACTCAACTGTAGAGAACAGGGTGATGGTTACCAGACAGGAGGTGGATGGGGGGAGGTGAGGACAGGAGGAGGGGGATGGATGAAATGGGTGATGAGGGTACACTTGTTGTGATGGGCACCAGGTGATTAAACTATAAACTTAAAAAAAAAATCCTATTACAACAAGTATCTTCACACAAAATTCAAATCAACTGGGAAAGAGAGTAAGGGTAGTTTCTTGATTTTTTTTTAAATTTATTTGACAGACAGAGAGATCACAAGTAGGCAGAGAAACAGGCAGAGAGAGAGACAGACAGACAGACAGACAGAGGGAAGTAGGCTCCCTGCTGAGCAGAGAGCCCGATGCAGGACCGATCCCGGGACCCTGAGACCATGACCTGAGCTGAAGGCAGCGGCTTAACCCACTGAGCCACCCAGGTGCCCCAGTTTCTTGATATTTTACGAATACTTATGTGTTACTTTTTCAGTGAAAACTCAGGGTTGCTATGACACTCAATTAATGTTCTTTGTTTCATTTGTAGTCAAAGCCAGGACACATCAGAGGGGAGACACGAAAGCCTCTGTGTCTACTTTTCATGGTGAGTCCCTGGTAAAAATCACCTTGGTTAGGAAATATAGTTAGTGTAATGTGTTGTCTGGTGAAAGATGCGAGCTATGCTTGTGGTGAGCACAGCATAACACAGACTTTTCAAATCACTGTGTTGTACACCTGACACTAATATAACCTTGCATGTCAACAACATTTGAATTCTGAAAAAAGACACTTTGCCTAAAACATTAGTATTAGAAGCATTTGATTTCGAATCTAAAAAGTGGAGCCACCAAGTCTTTATAAGAAACGTGATTAGGAGAGAGAAGTGTGGGCTGTGTATTTTTAATGTTGTTGTGGTTTTGTTTTGTTTTGTTTTTTAGCATATAGTTTTATCTTCACTGGAGCACTGCTTCTGAAATTCTTCTTCTGTAATTACCTGTTACCTTACTCTGGAACAAATAAAATTCATCCTGCAGGTATTTATTGAACACCTTTTACTTGCCAGACATTGTGTTGAATACTGATGATCAAGAAGCTTACTTTATTTACATTAAGAAAAATTAAAACAGGTTATTCCCCCTGAGGCACAAAATGAAAAAGTACATTTTTTAAAAAGAGATCACAAGTAGGCAGAGAGGCAGGCAGAGAGAAAGAGAGGAGGAGGAGCCCAGGACCCTGGGATCATGACCTGAGCCGAAGGCAGAGGCTTTAACCTAATGAGCCACCCGGGCGCCCTGAAAAATCACATTTTAAAAATATATATGTATTTTAAGGGACACCTGGGTGGCTCAGCAAGTTAAGCGTCTGCCTTGGGCTCAGGTCATGATCCCAATGTCCTGAGATCGATCGAGTCCCACATTCGGTTCCTTGCTCAGTGAGGAGCCTGCTTCTCCCTCTGTCTGCCATTGCCCCTGCTTGTGCTCTCTTTGTCCGACAAATAAATAAATAAAATCTTAAAAATATATTTTAAGATACCAGTTTAAACATTAACTAGTTATGTCAAAATTTTAGTATGATTGCTTTTTTGGTAAACTAGTTTTTAAATTTCTTTTAAGATGCGCTCAGTCTAGGAATTGAACATATATCACAGAGAGGAAAATTGAATGACTAATAAATAAAATCATGTTTGACTTTACTAGGAGTCAAGGCAAAGCAAATCACTTTTTAAATTAAAAAAATTGGAAATCAGACAGTATCAATTCTTGGTGAGAATGTGGATGAGTAGAATAGTTCATTCCAACAGAGGGAATCTAAATTAATGTAATCTCTATGGAGTTCATGTTGATAATACCTATTAAATTTTAATTGTTATACCTTTCAACTCAACTATTCCGCTTCTAGTTATACATCACAGGCTAGAGAAATTGTTGCACATGTGAACAGAGAGATAGGTATAAGAATCTCTCAGGGCACCTGGGTGTTGTAGTAGGTTAAGTGTCTTAACTCTAGGTTTTGGTTCAGGTCGTGACCTCAGGGTTGTGAGATTGAACCCAATGTTGGGCTCTGTGCTCAGCATGGAGTCTACTTGAGACTCTCCCTCCTTTCCCCGCAACCCCACACTCTCTCTCTCTCTAAACTAAATAAATAAATCTTTAAAAAAATACTGTAAAATATTATCTAGCAGCTAAGAAAAATGAACTGTCCTCTTACACAACACAGAAGGATTTAAAAGTCAGAGCTTTGAATGAAAAGTAAGTTTAGATTATATGCTACTTAGGTAATGTAAAATAGACACATTCATATTATAAAGCATAGCTCTCTCTCTATATATAAACATGCATATATATTATATACAAACACACACATATGTATATGTAAAAGTATAACAAAACACTCTGGAAGGATACACACTAAATGCATGAAAGTGGTTTCCTCTGAATCAGTCTGGACTGGATTTGAGGGGGAGATCTAGGAGACTTTAACTTCATTTGCAGTGTTTTGTTTCTTAAATGGAAAGACAAAAAATTTGTTAAAATGTTAACAATGATCAATTCTGGGTGTTGATACATGGGTGTTCATTAGGATCTTTGCATTTTTCTGTATTTTGAAAATCTCTTATAAATAAGAACTTTTTTTTTTAAATCAGTCACCTACTTTGTGCCTAGTTTTGGTAACTTGTGCACATTTCAGCCCACACAACAGTCATAAATGGGTCTTGGAACAAAACATTCATAATCCCTGCATAGCTGCACAGCACATTCTCACCAAGCCAACCTAAAAATAACTGAAGAGTAAAAAGTATTATTGGATAGAAGGCCCCTCAGTTGACCTTCAGGATTTTCGGATTGTCCATCCAGTTAATCTTGTCACAATCACATAATTATGAGGTTGGTTTGAGCTTAATGGACCAGTATATACAAGGAAAATACGCTGTAACCAGAACCGTGCCACATCTAAGCCCTTGGGACATGATGCTTTTCTAGTGTTTCTTCATGAGGTTTTCCTAAAGATAACAAAGCTTTTCCAAATATGCTTTTCAGGCATATGACCCTTCCCAGCTAATATACCTCTTCCCCACATCAAATTGTATACTCCCCCCTAATATGTTGATGCTACGAGGCCACCACATAAATACCCACATGCCGTACCATACCTTAGTGGGCTACAGTAGTTTGTCAGAACAACACCTATAAAAGCTATAGAGCTGAAGAACTCTATGGAAAAAAAAAAAAAACACAATAAAAAACCAAAAACCAAAACATTATATCCTACTCTGAAAGACAATCTTATAAGCTGAAATACCAGTTAGTTCAAAAATACGGGAAAGAAAAAGCAACCAGGCAAGGATACAAGTACACTCAAGTGTCGCTTGAAATTCCAACTGAGTTAAAGTTGGAGTTATTTAAGAAAAGTCAAATATCTGAAGAACCAGTTTGGGAGCCTCAGTCTATCTTTTTTTTTTTTTAAGATACATACCACTTTGCTCTCTGGAAAAAAATGTTGAAAGAGATTTCTATCCAATGGACTGAAATCTGAGACTATCCCAGGTCAAATGCAAAATTATAGTTTAGCATTCCCAGGGAAGTTTTCTTCCCTCCAATCTTCATATTTTGAAAAATTTCAGACCCTGAGAAAAGTTGAAAGAGTACCTGGTGAAGTTTTGAAGACACTTGGCACAAGCAAAGACTGTAAAAATAATTCATATGAGAAAAAAAAATCTATAAAATTTAGCGACTTGCATGTTAGTTTTTACAAATGTGCATGAAGGCCACAAATGTATATACTTTGCTTATGTGTTTAAATTTAGTGAAATTACATTCAAGGAAAAGCAAGAGAAAATTTGGTGACGAAAAAGAGAAAAGAAGAGGAACAAAAAACCTTACAGAATGCACAAAACCCTCTGAAGCTTTTGAGTTTTAAACAGGGCCTGAACAATTAGTTCTCTCTCTCTCTCTTTTTTTTTTTTTTAGTTCACTTGATTTTTTTTTTTTTTTTTTTTAAAGATTTTATTTATTATTTATCTGACAGAGAGAAATCACAAGTAGATGGAGAGGCAGGCAGAGAGAGAGAGAGAGAGGGAAGCAGGCTCTCTGCTGAACAGGGAGCCCGATGTGGGACTCGATCCCAGGACTCTGAGATCATGACCTGAGCCGAAGGCAGCGGCTTAACCCACTGAGCCACCCAGGCGCCCAGTTCACTTGATTTTTTAAACAAAGTTAAAGCTGTTTCAGCATTCCGTAGAGAGAGCTGAAGGCGGTACTAGTGGGACTGTGTAGTGTAGGGGACCAGAGGCAAAGAAGAAGTATGTTGTCCTTTCTTTGAGGGAAAAGGTGAGTGGGAAGGGAGGAGACTTCAAGTTAATGAATGCTTCCTTCCTTTCTCTCACACTTGGGGAGGAGCCAAAGACCCTTTATATTCTGCTTTTTCTCTGTTAGTTTAGCATTTCAAGATGGCCAGCATTTTCCAGCAAGGATGATAGTAGTATGATAATTTTTATCTCTGACACTAAGATTTTTATCTCTAGCTCTCTAAGAATGATATGCTAAAGCATTACCTATTGTTTCTACTTTTTGTGGCAGTTGACTCACTCTCTCCTTTCAGCTAACTTTAGTCAGTATGCTTACGTACTCTGGTCTGGGACTTTGGTTTATCTGCTCGGTGTTAATGTGTCTGACTGAGATCAGAAAGCCCCTTCCTCATGCTAGAACCTCTGGCTTCCAGGTCAAGCTTCATTCATGTTTATATCATGTGTTTGCTTCCAGTCTGAACAAAATGATGCCAGTTCTTCTAGATTCAATGTTTTCTGCTATCTCTCAAGTTCTGGCCTGCATCACCCCCCAAAGCCCTGGGGGGTGATGCAGTCTCTCTTATTGAACCTTCAGAGATGCACTCTCTCAATGGTCATTATAAAATCTCACTGTTCCTTCAGCTGTGGGTTTCTGTCTGTGGAATGAAGTCATTCATTATTTTGGTTATGTTTATTGGATACCTATTAGATGCAAGACATGCCAGGAGCAGGGAATACAGGGTTGATTAGGATAGCCGTGGTGCCTGTCTTACGATGCCGATAGTCTTATGTGATCTTACACAGGAAGCCTGCTCTAAGGATGGGCCAGATTATTCACTAATGTGAACTGTACACAGAAAGTACTGAGTAGGGGCACCTGGGTGGCTCAGTCAGTTAAGCATCTGCCTTCGGCTCAGGCCATGATCTTGGGATCTTGGGATCGAGTCCCACATCAGGCTCCCTGCTCAGGGGGGAGCCTTCTTCTCCCGCTCCCTCTGCCTGCTGCTCTGTTTACTTGTACTCTCTCTGTCACATAAATAAATAAAAATCATTAAAAAAAAAAAAAAGAACACTGAGTAAGTATGTGTATGTGCGTGTGTGAATGTTACTGGGTGGGAAGCAAAATTAGAAGCAGGGAGACTAGGGTGATCACAATTGTATAGGTAAAAAAAAATGGTATAGTTTACAGATTATGGTATTTTAATTGTAAGAGAAATAGTGGGAAGTAATCGTGAAGGAAGAGCAAATGTTTGATTTTTTCTACTGAGCAAATTGAGGAGAGATGTTGAAATGTTAACTGTATACGTGAGTCTGGAGTTCAGGAAAGAGGTCTAGACCAGAGATAAAATTTGGAAAATCAACACTGTGTAGATATACTTAAAGAGATGATTGTAGATGATAATCTAGAATAATCTCTCTTTGAGAGAGAGTCTCAACAGAAGAAAAGGAGATCAATGACCTTACCCTTGGACAAGCCAACATTTAGGTTCTGGGAGCAAGACAAAGAGGCAGCATAGAAGGACCAGCCAGTGGATTAAGAGAGAAACCACTAATGCTCCATATCCCAGCCACCAAATAAAATGTCTCTAGGAAGAGCAAGGGAGCTCCTGGGTGATAAGTTATCGAGTGGTTAAATAAGATGAAAAGTGAGAATTTGCCATTGGTCTGGCTACAGGGTGACCTTGACAAGGGTGATCTGATTGGACCTAGTTGAGGAGGAAATGATGGGTAAAGAAAAATGGGCAACAAATGTAGACACCCCTCTTGAGGAGTTTTACTATAAGAGGAGTAGAGAAATAGGGATGAGATGTGTATGAGGGGTTGAGTAAGATTTTCTAAAATCAGAAACATTATAGTAAGTTTGAAAGTTTAAGTTGATGAGAATGATATGAGAGAGAGAAATCTGAGGATACAGGTGAAAGAGGAATTACTATAGGATTCCTTAAGGAGTTAAAGGAATGGAATCGAGGGAGCAGGATGAATTTATGCAGTTACAGAAAGAAAGCAGAGCAGAGAAGAATAGACACAGATAAATTGGCAGATGTGGTGATTGGAAGGTGAGGATATTTTCTTCTGAGGGCTTCAATATTCTTCAGTATTCTTAGTAAATTATGAAGAAAGGTCATCAGTTGAGTTCATGTAGGGGTGGAAGGTATGAAGGTCGGAGAATAAGAGAGTGAGCGAATAAGGAAAATATAGTAGGATTGCTGAGCACCATTAAGAACCCGTTGAGGACTGTGGTCTTAAATTTAAAGTGAGACCACTCATGGTTGTGGATGGTGAAAGAGTGGTAGGGATAATGGGTTACAGATCCTGGTGGGGATCATTAGAATTGTCAGAGCCAACATACTAGAGGTCATGAGTTGGAACAATAAAGACCAGGGGTCAGAGAGCAATACTTGAAACTGAGATTCAGGGTGGGGGCACACCTGGGTGGCTCTGTTGGTTAAACGTCTGCCTTCCACTAGGGTCATGATCTCGGGGTCCTGGAATCCAGCCCCACATGGGGCTCCCTGCTCAGTGGGGAATCTGTTTCTCCCTCCCCCTCTTCTGCTCCCTCTACTTGTGCTCTCTCTCTCTCAAATAAATACATAAAACTTTAAAAAGAAAGAAAGAAAGAAAAGAGAAGAAACTGAGATTCGGGAGGTAGAGCAGTTACTTCTGATGAAAAGGCCCACACATTATCATGGTACTGCAGTAGGGTGGAAGAGCAGGTCACTGGAAAGGAGAAAGTCAAAGAACTGAGGGCCCAGAGTTTTCCAGAAGTAAAAATACAAGGGATTTTACTGTTAATTTGTTATAAATTTCAGACAGCAAACTGGAGGTTGAGAAAGGGAGAAAGATTGAATGAAGTTAGGGGATGTTGAGTGCCATATGATGCTAAGAATCTGGGTAAAAAGCAATGACCCAGAAGCCTTGGATTTCTTCCTTTTTTTTTTTTTTTTAAAGATTTACTTATTTATTTTAGAGAGAGAGCATGAGCGGGGTGAGGTGACTGGTGGGGGGGGGTAGGTGTAGAGGGAGAGAGAATCTCCAGCAGACTCCCCGCTGAGGACAGAGCTACTATGGGGCTGAACGTGAGCCCCAATGTGGGGCCTGATCCGTGACCCCAAGATCATGACCTGAGCCAAAATCAACAGGAGTTTGCTCAATCAACTGAGCCACCCAGAGGCCCCAGAAACCTTGGATTTCTTACGGAGACTGATGGAAACAGGACAGTAAGGCCCCTATAATCTTTTACAAGAAAGTGAAGAATCCTTTTTTTTTTTTTTTTTTTTTTTTGAGAGAGATAGAAAAAGCAGGGAGGAGGGTCATAGAGAGAGGGAGAAGCCGACTCTCTGCTGAGCAGGGAGCCCCATATGGGGCTTAATCTCAGAACCCTGAGATCATGACCAGAGCTGAAGGCAGACTCTTAACTGACTGAGCCACCCAGGTCCGGAAGAGTCCATTCCTATTCTAGCTTCTTTCTTAGGACCAGTCTCTGGGGCATTCCTGCTTTATAGTCTTAGCATTCCTTTGTCATTGTTCAGAATGTTCTTTCCATTGTCTGCATCCACTGAATCAGCTTACTTCTTGCCTTGCTCTGATCATCTCAATTTTCCTAACACTCATAGCCACATTTGATAGTTAACATGTGATATATTTTTTCTTAGTTATCTTTTTATTATAGTTCCTGTCACCTCTATATGTATCTTTTACCACTTAATTTGGCTTAGCAAATTTCAAAGAATATTGGTTGGTTTTTGGAACATAAAAGAAACTAACGTCTTCCAGAAAGCAGCATAAATTGTAAGAGTAAGCTGAGGAAACTTTAAAGGAAATTTTAATTAAAAATTTTATAGCACATTTCTCAAATGTTAACAATGTAAGGACTCATTTTAAAAAAAAAATTGCAGAGACCTCTGGGAATAAGTTCCCCACTTTGAAAAACACTGACTTAAGAAAACTAAAGTCATTATCAGTAAAACAAAAATGCAAAATAAAAACAAACTTCTTATTGAACTCATTACCGAAATCTAAAGAATGTGTCTGCGGGACCTAGTTGGGAAACTCTCCTGCTTAGATTACGTATTAAAAGAACAGTAAGTGACCTAAAGAAATATTATAACAGGTAATTTTGTAATGAATACATGGAAATCTCCAATTTCAAAATATGTTTGGAAATGAATTTTATAAGGCCAAACTTAAAACAAGGCCTTGGGCAGAGTAAGAGCTCAGTAATAACAACAGTAATAACAGAAGGTCAATAACAATAGCAATAATGGTTTTAAAATCGGAGTATTTGAAAAATTGGGGGTATTTTTAGTAGAGTTTCTTGTATTTGTTAAACTGAAGGCAATGAGATTTGTAATACTCACAGATAATAATATATGTTCTGAGTACTCCTTGTCTTTTTTGGTGTCCACATAAAATAACATGTCCTAGTTTGTCTTTTTTTTTTCTTCTTCAGATCAAAACAAAAGTTCTCTGCAGGGCGGCTATGGGGGTGGGGGCCAGGGTGACGTCTGAGAGGGGGCAGCAGGCACTCTGCCACATCCCCTACAGAGCTAAGACCACAGCAATCGGGGGTTTTTGCTGTTACTTTGAAATGGTGTGAAGCTTCCTGCTTTGTCAGGAGCCCTACCGAGGGGGAAATTGAAGGTGCATTGTGGAAGCCTCCATTGGAGGTTCCTGCACAGGCACAGGAAATGACAAGTTTGCAGGAACTGTGTGGTTATTGTAAGGGAATTTGCTTTGGATTTTTATTTCTAAATTCTCTATGGCCTGAATCAGGTATCTGTTTTGGGCTCTGCTCTGCATACAGATTCATCTGACAGTACTTTTTTTTCATTAGTTTGAAATGCGCCAGCCGCAAATTTCATTAGCGAGAACCAAATTCTAACCTTGGGTATATATAGAAAATGTGGCTTTAGATTATGGCCTTAGATTATGTCGATACGGAAAACACCTTCGGGTATGAATTGGAATCTTTATAGGCGATTTTTAGAAACAAGGTAGTAAAGCTGTCTGTAGTAATAGGTCAACCAAGCGGAAAGTAGGAGCACACATTGTAGTTTGTAGACCAGTGTCCTGTCACAACTCTTCCAGAACATATGGTTCGTGTTCTGTCACACATTCTTAATACTTACGCAATTGCCTCCAAGATGTTGGCTGTTTCAGACAACCTTTAGAGTTAGGGTCCCTTCTCCCCTCTTCACTGGGTGAAAGTAATCTGTTTTTATGTGGTGGTAGTGAGTAATATTTCTCCTACGCTAACTTTTGTTTTTATCTTTTGAAACTTTTAAAGAATTGAACCTAAACAAATAAGACTTTCTATGCCTGGAAGGGTGCTCTCTTTCACCTGCTGCATCCCAAAGTGCAAGTTCAGAGCAGACTCTGGGACCAGGGGACCTAGCTCAGCCACTTGCTGGTCATGTGACTTTGGACAAGTTACTTAAACTCTCTGTGCATGTCTTCTCATCTGTGAAATAAGGGTACTAGGGCTATTATAAGGATTTAGTAAGTTAGGATTTGCCATGTGCAAAGCATATGCAAAGCATGAGGATCTTATAAAAAAGAAAAACCAAATGATTTTCTAACGATTTTCAGAAATTTGAGGTGTTTGCTTCTATAAGGAACATAAACAGGTTTGTATGAATGTGTTCAGTTGTCTGCTAATCAACAGTATATGGAGCTAAGTCACTAAATATATGAGTCCTCTTTTTTTTTTTTTTTAAAGATTTTATTTATTTATTTGACAGAGAGAAATTATAAGTACACTGAGAGGCAGGCAGAGAGAGAGAGAGAAGCAGGCTCCCTGCTGAGCAGAGAGCCCGATGCGGGACTCGATCCCAGGACCCTGAGATCATGACCTGAGCCGAAGGCAGCGGCCTAACCCACTGAGCCACCCAGGCGCCCCTATATGAGTCCTCTTAAAATGAGTCGTTCCGCACCTGTAGGTGGGATGGTTCCTTGTGAGAAACATAGCCTCAGTAAATTAGTGTGATTCTGGCTGTCACACATTTTTATCCAAGTGTGATAAAGTGTACCTCTTTATTTCAGGCCTCTGCTTATAATTCTTTCTGAAAATGTTCAGAACAAATGACCAAGATACCATATTGGATCAAAGCAATTTTGTATATTATGGTGACAAATACTATAACTTGGTTGCAGTCCTGATTTGTAACCAATGAAAGGAGTAGATTCATTCCCCCCAAATCAGTTAATATTGTCATTAATAAAAGGGGAATCTTTTTTTTAGAAATTTGTCGGGGAACCAAAAATGTAAGTTTATTTTAAAGTTTTGCTCAATGCTTTAGGTTTCTGGATTTATGAAAATAATATCACATTATTAGTGTAAAGGCTTAAAGAGAAAATACCTCTAGACATTGTCAGTTTTGTAACTACCTATGTGATTTCTTGTGTTTTCCCATATCATCGATTTAAACTGCTGAACTAATTAAATAACCCTGAATTTTAAAGATGTTTTGCCAAAAAACCCCACCAAAACAAAACAAACAAACCAAGAAACAGTGCGCGTGTGCGCACACACACACACACCAACCAGCCCCAAATCCCTCAAACCTTTCATTTTGTCAATATGTAAAGCTTTTTGGGGCAGTATGCTCTGGGAGTTGAAGACTTGGGCTCAGAACTAGATAGAAGTAGGTTTGAATCCTGGACCTCCCACTTATTAGCTATGCTATCGTGACAAGTTATAAGGCCTCAGTGTATATGTAGGTTTGTACCTGGGCCTCTATTTGTATATAGTCTTATAGATCTGTAAGGAGTAAATATATTCATGTGTATAGAATATTTTGGACTCTGCTTGACACAGAGCAATACAATAGATGTTGATAGTTACATTATTGAGAATCTGGCTCCATTGTGAACAGTGACTTCACTCTTTAAAGACAAGACACTTCTAAGAATTAAATTACTTAGGACTTGGTTTTTCTCTCTCTTCTTCTACCATGCCATTTTATTGAGAAATTAGAAAGCCTTGGAGTGCCTGGTTGATTCTGTCAGTAGAGTATGTGACTCTTGATCTCAAAGTTGTGTAGAGTTAGAGTAGAATTTACTTAAAAAACAAATAAGCAAACAGAAAACTTAAAAAAAAAAAAAACATTAAAGGGATGCCTAGAAATTAAATTAGAAGGTGGCTCAGTCTGTTAAGCTTCTGCCTTTGGCTCAGCTCATGATCCCAGGGTCCTGGGATGAGACCTGCATCAGGCTCCCTGCTCACCTGGGAGCCTGCTTCTCCCTCTGCTTGTGCTCACTCTCCCTCTCTCTCTCTTACAAATAAGTGAATGAAATCTTAAAAAAAAAAAAAAAAAAAGGAAAGAAAGAAAACAAAATTAGAAAACTGTAACATCATTGATACATTTAAATGTAGGATTAGATATTCACACCCAATTCAAGTGTTCATGTCTGCACTTGAAACGAAAACCTGACAACGTGAAGCATGAATACTATGTAATTTGAGTCTGTGGGAAATCTAAGGCCTTAAATCTAGAGAGACTATATCAAAGCTGAGCTAACTTTACCAGGCTGTTTTTACCTTAGGGGTTTTATGACTATATATATATCTCCAAGGCCTAGTTCAACCCTCTCAATTAGTAGGTGCTCAATAAATATTGGCAAGGAAGGAATGGTTTATGGAGGAGGTTTAAAGTAAGTCAGGTAATCAAAGATGATTTGACCTTTATAAAAGTATCTCCTGGTTTCCCTATGTATAGGTACAAGAGAAAGAGGGTTGGAAATACTTTCTCTTCTTTCAAAGTGGAGAAATCGAGTAACTTTCCAAATAATAATATAAGCAATAGTACAAGAAACTTCTCTGTTGCATTCCAGTATATAAAAGGCCCAGGACCAGAGGACTTTAAAGCTGGGAGAGGTCTCCTGGGCCAAGATCCTCGTTCTGCAGAGGAAAAAACAGCCTTGGAGAGTTTTAAGTAATTTGTCCAAGTGGAAGTCCAGTCTCAGAAACCTCTCGAACATGTCTTGTCTTTTAATAGGAAAACGAGGTGTAAGCAAGAGAATCAAAGTGGGGTTCTGCTTACTGCAATCGTCCCTCTTGCAGTACACAATTCACAGGCGCAGGTAGGGACGCAGAAGTTGCCCCTTCGTTTCCGTCGTGCCCATGTTAGGATAGCTGGCAAAGCTGACCTAGCTCCTTTGTATTCATTTATTTAACGAGCAGGGAGAAGGGCTGGGTAAGGCGCTCTCCGCTGTTAGAGGAGGAGGCAAGACCCCACCGGCGCCCAGCATCAGAGCGCATCTTGAGATACCTAGCAGGATTAGAGGTGGGAAAGACAAACAAGGACAGAATGAGTGTGTGTGTGTGTGTGTGTGTGTGTGTGTGTGTGTGTGTGGTGGCGGGCTTTGCTAAGCACTGGGCAAGAGGGTGTGATCAGTTTACTGGAAGATTTAGAATTTTTATTATCAAGACTGAAGTAAACCAAATAAAAACCCAACGCCTCCAGAGACCTGGAAAGTTTGAAGGACGTCGTTCTCCAAACTACTTTTGAGGGAGCGGATCCCTGCCTCTGGCGTCCGCGTCCCCCTATCTCCACCCACCGCCCCCAGGACTGAGACACCCACTCGCCGCCCCACCTCCGGCGCGTAGCAGCCCGCGCGTTCCTGGTGCTCCTTCCCTCCCTCCCTCCTCAGCCCGAGGGGAAACGCTGGCTCCAGCAGCGCTCGGGACTCATCCATCAGCCGGGGAGGAAAAGGGGGAGGAGAGAGGAGGCGGGAGGCGGGAGGAGGAGTCTCCGGGCCGCGCGGAGCCCTCGGTGGGGCGGTGGCGGAGGAGCGCCCTTCCCCCCGCGCGCTGATTGCTGTGGCGTCTTGCCCGTCCCCGCCCGCGCGTGTGTGTGAGGCAGAGCCAGTGCGCTGGGTCGGCCCGATGGGGGTAATCGAGGGTTTCGGGGACGCAGAGCGGCGCTTTCCTCTCCTCAGTGAGTGAGGGAGGGACGTCAGCGGCTCTCGTGCCCGGTCGCTTTCCCTGGGCGATTCCCGGAGCGCCCTGCAGGAGGTGAAAGTCCCGGCGGGTCCGGATGGCGTAGTTGTGCCGCGGCGCAGCAGCTGCCGAAGCTCGCGGCCGCCGAGCGCTGGGCGGGGAAACTTTCCTCTGCTCTCTTCCAACTTGCGGCGGGTGGATCTCCGCCTGACACGCCGCCTCCGAGGTACGTGCGGGCCCGGCCCCGCGCGGCGCTGCAGCCCGCGCCACTAGCCTTGCGCCCGTAACGGCCGCGGGCTCTGCAGGCTGCGCGGTGCTTGTCGGCGCTGCGCGAGGCTCCGTGCCTGTTCGCGGCCGGGGTCGCACCGGCCGCCCGGACCCCCGGGCTCGGGAGGGCGGCGTTGGTCCGGCAGTGTTTACGCTCGGAAGAGCCGGGACCCGTGGCCCGCGGTGCGTGGGGAGCGGCCGACCTGGGTCGGGTGGGCAGCGCTCGCGGCGATGCGCTGTCCTGGGGGAAGACTCCTGTCCTCGCTCTTCCTCTCCGCGGTTTCTTCCGACCCCCGCCGGCCGCGGACCACTTCCACTTGGGCGCGTGACAGCGTGGTGGGAGAGGTTTGTTGTGGGTTTGCACTCATTTGCCGTTGCGTAGGCTGCGCCCTGGGACTAGCGCACCGACGTGAGCGGCGCTCCCGGCAGCAGGCACCCTCCCGGTGTGGTGCGGGCGGCGCGGAGAGCAGCGCTGCAGCCCGGAGCCCCGCATACAACGCTTCCCCCCTGCTAACAGATTAGCCCAGTACCCAGTTCATTTTGAAGGGTTCTCTTAGCATGTTAATTTGATTAGAACAAACTGGAAGTCTTTGGGCTGTTGCTAGAAGAATCTGCTTGCAGACTTGTTATTAGGGCATTTGCCCACTTTGCAGAATCAGGTAGTGTAGTTACCCGGCATTGTCAAGCGTGGATTACCTTGGCACAGTGGAACCTAATGGATTTAGTGTGTTCTAAAAGAGCTGAGAAAAGAAAGTCGCTTATTTCCTTAGCTGGGAAATGGGGATAATAATAGGTCTCATAAAGTCACTGTGAAGATTGAATGATTTAATATATGTAAAGTACTAGCGCCGAGCAAGTGTTCGAACTGCTTGTCCTGAGCCCAGAGGTGATGGGAAACGAGCAAAGGGGGTAAAGGATGGTAGCAGTGACAGCCTGCGAGGGGGGAACCGTGGGTTTTCTGATCATCTCCCTTAGAAGAAAAGTGAGCGGTCTGGGTGGAAAGAAGTCTCTATAAGGAACGAAGCACTGGTCAAGACTTTTTAATTATCCTGAAATGGTACTGTAAGGCGCAGTAACTTCACTGTGAAGTCAGCTATTTCTCTTGAACAATGGTAACTGACGTTCCTTGAGCCCAAACTGTGTATCACTCTCCTGTATGCCTTGCGGACCACTTAAACTTCACACCCGCTCTGTGGTTAAAACACTGTCAGCCCCATTTCTCAGATGAGACTGTAGAGGTTAGTTACTTGCTCCAGCTCACCCATTATTTTCTGTTCTGACTCCAGAGCTAGTTCAGTCACCGAGTGCCGCAAGTGCAGTCAGGTTTGGGTGCGGTGAGCCCAGGCGTCTTCCCACGTTGTTCAGCTTTCCATTTTAGTTGGCCATATCCCTTGAAACAGGAATAAGGTATCTGTGATTAATTTAGGTGATGTGCTTACTGGGGTGCCACATTGCAGCTCCGAAACTGGATCCAAGTAATTAAAAACAGAACCCGGATTACTATTAATATGAATCTTTATTCTTAATTTCTTTTATTCTCTACACATTGTCAGAGTTACTTGGCTTCCTTAGGAAACAGCTTGGGGTTGGCACAGGAGGCAGGGAAATAATTCTTACCCCCTTAAGGGCTATTAAAATGAAATGGATTTCATGCCATTGTGTCAGTTAAAGGATGTTGCTCTGTTTCTTGGTGTTCTCTGCTTTTGGCTTTAATTCTGCATTGTTTAGTGTTTCAAGCTTCAGCATATTTTCAGCCCTTCAGTTTGTCATTTGTCAGCTTTAATTTTTCCTGTTTTGATGGAATCAGACCATTACATGGCAGCTTTGCTTAACAACTGTTGATCCAGTTCATGTTTTTAAATATAAAAATCTCCAACTTACTTTTGAACCCCAGCACTTCAAAGGCAACCTCTGGGGAATTCATTGTTATTTTGAGTATTAGCCAATAGGGGGAGTATAACACACCATTGATGTCTATTAGGCACTTAAACTAGTTTTTAGGGTGTTAAACATACGTTTCAGAAATGGAAAACGTTGTGGCTTTATCTAGCAAAATCACCAAGTTGCTTTCTGAGTTTACAGTGGAAAGCTGCGTTTAATTTCAATTGATTACAATAAGAATGACCTTGAGGACCAAGCCTATATGTTGGACATATGTCAAGAACTCTGGTGGCTGGACAGACATTAAATACACTTGCACGTGGTTTTTGCCATTTGTTTTCCCTAAGAAGTGTCTTTAAGATGATCTTCTGCACTTTGTATAATATTTCAAGTTATCTAGGAGAACTGGGAGTCCGAAGAGTTTCATTTTGAATCTTTTAATGATCCTGATTTGTCTTTTGTAGAAAATTGGACGTAGTAAATTTGTTCTCAAGGAGGTTGGTGCACTTAGAATCCTGTCATTATCATTCTTGATCAACATCTTCCACGTGCAATAACAGTCCTGAATAACAGCAATTCTAGGCATTCTTCAGAGGCTTATAGTTTAGTAAACAGTAATAGTTCAGAAGTATCCTGTTTGTCTAGTAAAGGTGTGATGTGTCCATAGACACTCATTCTTATAAATATAATATAAATATTTTTAAGAATTAACATCCTTGGAAATACAGTAAAACTAAGTTTTATTTATTTATTTATTTTTAAAGATTTTATTTATTTGACAGAGAAAACGGGTGCATACGCACAAGCCAGGGGAGAGGCAGGGAGAGGGAGAAGCATGTTCCTGGCTGATCAGGGAGCCTGATGTGGGGCTGGGTCCCAAGACCCTGGGATCATGACCTGAGCCAAAGGCAGACGTTTAACTGATTGAGCCACTCAGGTGGCTGAGTTTTGGAAAAAGTTTTCAGTCTTTGCCTGCAGTTTTGTAGGCCGGTTTCCTTTCTTGTTTCTTGTGTATCAGGTAGTTTTTACTTTATTTCATTTAGCAGGCTAAGGTCATGTGGATCCTTTTAAAAAACAATTTTGAAAAAAAATAAAAAATAACTTTCAAATTTCGTCCCTTCTTTATAAATCTCAGCATTGCAATAGTTCCTTCAGGGTAGCATCTTATTTATGATTTAACTTAGTTTTCCATGCTCTGATGTACTGCGCTCTTCAGCAACATATTTCAGCCCCCTACCCTTAATAGGCTTCTGGTTCCTGGTCTTGGAGTTTGGCAAATTAGCTGTCCTCTTTCAAGTCTCTTAAAGCTGGGGGCCAAGATGCCTTAAGGCTTCCTAAGGCTTTGTCTTGGAAAGCCTTTATAGATTGACAGAATGGCTTTGCTTAAAAGAAGGTATTGTCTTATTCTTTTTAAGTCTCAAAGGAATTAATCTTTCCCTTTTGCATGCAAACTGAGTTGCTTCTTGTAAAAGTCAGGTGACTTTGCTGAAGGGCAGAATCTGGACCTAAGCGGCCTAGGAATTCGAATGTCCTCTTGAGTATGGCACTGCTAAGGTGGTTACCACTGACTTATTTAGGACTTAAGTGACCACTGATTTCCTGGGATGATAAATCTGGAAAGTCCTGACTTGACATTTCGGACTAACAGAACAGTTAGAATTTAGAGGATGACTGGTAAGTATTGCTATTGCTGTAATATTTTTTTCTGGGTGAATTTGCTGTCATCTTTTTGAATTACCTCTGTTCTGGATAACTCATCTTGAAAATATTTTTTTCCCTTGATTGCTGTTGGACAAAGTCTTATTATAATTTTCAGGTTCATTAATTAATGAGGACAGTTATCCCCCTTTTCTTCTTTAATTGCTCTTAACAGCTGCTTGAAAATGATTTTATCACTTTTGTACATTGGAGCATTTTCTTGGTGATTTTTTTTTTTTTTAAGATTTTATTTATTTATTTGACAGACAAAGATCACAAGTAGGCAGAGAGGCAGGCAGAGAGAGAGAAGGAGGAAGCAGGGTCTCTGCTGAGCAGAGATCCCCATGCGGGACTGGATCCCAGGATCCTGGGATCATGACCTGAGCCGAAGGCAAGGCTTTAATCCACTGAGCCACCCAGGCGCCCCATTTTCCTGGTGATTTTTAACTTCTGAAATTTTGAAACTTAATATTAAGTACCTTTTGAAATTTGCTTAACTCAAGTAAATGCTTTTAGGGGTCTTTACCTTGTAAGTAATCTTGTATCACCTCTAGAAATATGGACAGTTTGGAATGTAAATAAGCAAATCCAGGTGTTATGAAAAGGTAGCCTTCCACAAATAACAGTTAGCCTTTAACTGTTTCAGTAAGAGCTTTTTGTGGCTTTTAAAGAAAATTACTGCACCAAGATCCGTGGCAGTAATTTCTCTGGTTCCACATCTTCAGAGTTAACACTTGGAATGTCAGCATTGTCTCTTTGTAGCATTTCATAAAATATAAGCTATTGCTAATTTGGTTGGTTTCCAGTCAAGCTGAAATAAATCAACACAGCTTAGAAGGACTTTATAAAAAAATGATCTAGGTCCATTTCCTGGGCTCTGTCCATTTCTAGATTTCTTGTTTTATATCTTTTGAAATAAAACATTTGTTTGTTAACCGACATTGAGCCTTATTTTCTCTGTTTGCAAAGCCCGTGCTTAAGATTCAGCACAGATTTCTGAATATTTTTCCTTCTTTCAGAGGGAGAGTAATGATTTTTATCTCTCAACCAAGATGTGTGCCAATATTTAGTTTTTGAAACAACATTTGTAAACATTCTCTAGAGGCCACTCTGATTTGGACCTTGTGCATTTTTTCTTTGGTTTTCTAGGCCAACCTTTAAGACTTTGTAAGAGGATAACTAAGGGCATACTTACAAGGCATGATATCTTTTAAAATTGAGATCATTACTGAAGGTCTGAAATAAGAGCCCTAGAGTCATGCCCTTAGGTCATCCTGGTATCTCCTGCTTAAACGTAATCCTAGGAGAAAAAAGATTAATACTGATGTTGGTGCTGAAACCTTCGAGTCTGGCAAGAGGACTCTGAATTAGAGTGGACTATAGCAAAGTTCATTTTTAGGATTTAATGTTAAATTGTTGCCATAGTAATAATTTAGAATTAAATCGAAAATGTCATCTCTATCTTTACTTTATGAAAAAGGATGGTAATACAGAAGCAGATACTCCCTATCTCTTGGACGCTGGGCTCCGAGGGAAAGGGGGTCAGAGTGGGGCGCTGTTTGTAGAGAAGGAAGCGTCTGCTTGTTTGTCCTTCCAAGTACATAATTCATTTCCTTGGTACATGCTGAAGGTCAGGATTTTGTGTGAAATTGCAGATGGAACATTTGTAAAAACACATTTAAGTTAATTAGTCCTTCAGAAAATGATCTTTAGAAAACAGTTTTTTTTTTTAAAGATTTTATTTATTTATTTGACAGAGAGAAATCACAAGTAGATGGAGAAGCAGGCAGAGAGAGAGAGAGAGAGGGGAAGCAGGCTCCCCGCTGAGCAGAAAGCCCGATGCGGGACCCGATCCCAGGACCCTGAGATCATGACCTGAGCCGAAGGCAGCGGCTTAACCCACTGAGCCACCCAGGCGCCCTAGAAAACAGTTTTATAGATACTAGTCCTTGGGCTTTCCTGTTGATTGGATTGCCCTGGGAGAAGGTCTGCAGCTTTTTATATCTGATGACTAACCACCACTGATGGGTAAGAACACCAAGGACTAGGTGGATGGTCTAGCAGAACTTTGGATACCCGATCCCAGG
Organism: Mustela nigripes; assembly: GCF_022355385.1. Taxonomy (NCBI): domain Eukaryota; kingdom Metazoa; phylum Chordata; class Mammalia; order Carnivora; family Mustelidae; genus Mustela; species Mustela nigripes. The sequence continues at coordinate 78,035,588 of NC_081570.1, read as the reverse complement.
ACCCTGAGATCATGACCTGAGCCGAAGGCAGCGGCTTAACCCACTGAGCCACCCAGGCGCCCTAGAAAACAGTTTTATAGATACTAGTCCTTGGGCTTTCCTGTTGATTGGATTGCCCTGGGAGAAGGTCTGCAGCTTTTTATATCTGATGACTAACCACCACTGATGGGTAAGAACACCAAGGACTAGGTGGATGGTCTAGCAGAACTTTGGAT
>NC_081570.1:77817293-78035363 GCF_022355385.1 Mustela nigripes | reverse complement strand
TTCTTTTTTTAATTCTTGTTTATTCTTTTATTAACGGGAAGTTGATGAATGCTTAATTCAGTTTGTTATGTGAAAAGATTTCCTTTTGGGAGTATAATTCTATTAGCATTTTTAGTGATTTATGTGTTTTGACAGTGTGAAATTGGTCATTGGATACAAAAATACACTGCTGCCTATTTGCAAATTTCATTTCATAATTAACTATATGATGATTGCTGGAGCAGAAAGTGGCTTTTTTTTTTTTTTTTTAATAATTGGAAGGTTATTTTAAGTGAAATTCTTAGATTCCAATCTCAAAGCCCTGTCTTCTGTGTGGTATTGCCTGTGTTGTTATGAGTGATCTCTTTCTATTTTTTCTTTAGAGCAAAACATACTCAAACACAAAACTCTCTTCTGAGTGTCCATAAAGAATGTCTCATTTTGTTATTAGAATGTGCAGTTGGCTGGCGAATTAACTTCAGCTTTGAGGGAAAGCACCGTTGACTCATTACATACATTTTGCATTATTACATTGTAAGGTGTTCCCTATGTGTGTGGGAGAAGTTTCTGATCTTCTAAATGGGCATCTTGACTTTTGCTGGTCTCTTTCTGTCAAAAAGCCTTTCTTAGCAGACATTCCTTAGTTTTCTTATTCTTTTGTCTTTATAGAGATTGATACCTGTTGTGTATTCATCAAATACCACGGGAATCATGAAAAAATTCCTTAGGATAACAACCAACTTTGTGAATATCCACCAGTCATTTCTTTTGTATCTGTCATATTCATCCATTATAATTGTTCCCCAACCATTGGTGGAGCTGGGGGAAGGATGACCTACTTGATACTTTTCACTTTTTTTTTCCTCTTGGAGTTGTGCCTTTCTCAGTTTGTGGCGTCTTTATTTCATTATTAGAGTTTTGCTTTCTAAGATATTCAAGATTTTAATTACATTCAGTGTGTGGACTAATAAAGTTTCATGTAGAGTCAGTCCTACTAAATTCTTCAAAATAGTTCCAAAAAGCATCCCATTTAGGTACCTTGTTGGGTGTAGGGCTTTTGGTAATGTTCAGATGGGAGATAACTGAACTGAGAGCAGGATTCTCTTTAGCTTAACTGGGTGGAAAAGGGAGGGGTAGCATCTAATTCATTAGGACAAAATGAACTTTTGTATAGTAATGAGGGATTTAAGTGTTTTCTTTGGAATTAAGATCTATTTTAAGTAGGTATATAGGTACAAGGTTTGCAAAAGAAACTTTGCTAAGACTGAGGTTCTGTAGTTGGCAACTCCTGTAACCCCAAAGATCCTGTTCTCTGAAGCCAGGAAAAATCAGTCTGTTTCCAATTATATATCACAAAAATAGGGAAATTAAGCCAAGGAAAGTGATCATTTGGGGGTTGGGTTGCTTTTTTGTGGAGGGTAAAGGAGAATGGACTGTAGATGCACATTAAAAAAGAAATCTGTTAGTCTTTCTGGTTGGCTCTCAGATTTTTCTCAAGTGTTCTGTATCGGAAATTAAGAATAAATTTGGGATTAAAAACTTCTCCTTCAGCTCCTTTTTGTTTCTCAGAGTACTCAGACAGACAATGGCTGGTGTGTTTGGGAGAGGCTTTTCCAGTCCAAATGGCGTCCGGTCATGGAGGCCAGCATCGGACCAGGTAGTCAGTGCGGTGGGGTTTTTGCTAACACTTTTTACCAGGCTCGAATGCTGCTGAACATTACTCTGCTGGTGAAGAAAGGCTAAGGATGTTGGGGTAAGAAGCCTAATTGGAATTTGGGTGATGTATGGGTGCAGATAGTGTCCTCAGTCCTTGTCAGAAGCACCTAGGCTTTCTGAATGCCTGTGGCTAGTTTCAGGATTAGTGGTCCTATGATAACCAGGTGTTACCTAAGAAATCTCCTTTGCGCCACCAGAAGATCACCCCCAGCAGATCTTAGTTCCTGTTTCTCACACCTTACACCTCCACAGAGTATTGAATAAAACTTTCCTAATGGTACAGAATCTTTGGTAACAAGGCAGTCTGCTGGGGCTCGTGGTGTTTGGCTGTTGGCTCATTTCTTCTCACCTCCTGCTGAAGACCTCAGCCGGCTGCAGGCAGGCTCCCACACCCACCATACGAAGGCGTACCAAGGTGCTAGAAAAGGTGCAAGGTGCAAAATTCGTGCTTGCTTTCAGTCAGCATCTCCACTGTCCTCTCTCAGGGACCTTTGCTGCTTAACTCTTTCCCCGAGTTTTACCATCTTAGTTTCCCTAGAGCTACTTCTTCTGCTTTTCCCCTTTCCTTCCCCATCTCTCTTCAGGTTTCTTTTCCAGGGCTTGATCCCTACGTGTTGGCATTCTCCAAGGTTCTCTTTTTTTCCCTTTCCCTTCTCTTCTCAGTTTACATTTTGTCGTTCATATTTCCATGCCTCAATGGCCACGTCTCTGCCAGTAACTTCCAGTTTTATATTTCATATGCTTGTTTCCAGCAGCTACCTGGTGGTTCTGTAGGTCTTTCTGTTTAAACCAAGTCCCAGACCCAACACACTATTTCTCTGTGGTCCACAGTCTCAATCCTTCATTTCCTCTGTCAGTAAATGGCACCAGTTACCAAGCGAGGAGCCTCAGGCACACTAAACTGCCTTCTGCTTACTTCTCTGAGCTGAATAAGAGCAGTCACACGCGGCTTACCTTTTTAGCAGATCTCAGCTGACCTTTTCTTCTCCAATCCCAAATCGTCATCTCATCTGCACTGTTGTGCAGGTCCTTCGGTTAATTTTCCTGGCTTCGACATCTCTATTTCAAACAGTTCATCCATTTCGGTCGGTACCTTTTAAAACACAAATCTGCATTTTCATTTCTTACATTTTAAAAATCACTGCTGTTCCGTCACCCTTGGCACAAGATGTCCACTTACTAACAACGTAGCCTGAGCCTACTTTTTCAGGCCCTTTCTCTTTCCACTTCTTCCTGAACCTCACTATGCTCATACCAGAGTCCTTATGGTTTCCAGAGCGTGCCACATGCTCTCATGCTCCGAAGCCTTTGAACTTGTCTCTCTTTTAGCGTCCCCTCCTTCCCTTCTCTGGTGGTCTCTTGTTTCCTCATCCAGGCTTTCTCTCTCTTCTGTCAGTGTGGTGAAGCCACATGTGGCTCCTCCTGGCAGGTGGGTTAGTTGTTCCCTTAATTTCTCTCACAGGATTTCTGCTACCTCCCGAGAACTTCTTTTCTTTCTCTGCCAGATTGTGGACTTCCTAGAGCAGGATCGAGTCCCATCATCTCTGTGCCTTGAAAGTGTGACATGGACTTGGCATATAACATATATTGTCAGATTGAATTCTTTATCTCAGTTCCACTTCAGCTAAAGGTTTGGGGAGAGATGAGGCTTACAGTGGATATAAACTGTAACTCTATAGAAAATGCAAAGGAAATAAATTCAGAATCAGAGAGTTTAGGGTTAGAGTGGCTGTTAGAAATAATCCCAAGTCCCTCTGAAGATGAGAACAGCCAGGTACCTGGGTCACACAGCTGGGGAGTAGTTCTTCCTTTCTTATTTCTCTGCAATATATAACAGCCAATAGCCAGAATGGCTCTGACAAAGCCAAAGCCAGATCCTGTCATTCCTCTGCTTAAAATACTCTAATGTTCTTTCTTTCTCAGTGTAAAAGCCAGAATCTTTACAATAATCTGTAAAGCTGCAGACAACCAGCCATGACTCCCTTGGCAATTACCTCTTTGACCTCACTGTTGTGCTGTCTGGCCTACTGTCTGTGCTCCAGCATCCTGGCCCGTTTGCTGTTCCCTGAGTGTGCCAGACATGCTATCTCAGGACCTTTGCATATGCTGTTTCCTTTTCTTGGAATGTTTTTCTCTTAGATATCTACAGTTCACTTCCTGTAGGTCTTTACCCTAAACAAATAAACCAAACCGAGGACCCCCAAAATTTCCTTTCCTTCTCTGTTTTGTTTTCTTAGCGTTTATCTCTATTTCATATACAATTACATATATTTATAATTTGTCCTCTGACTAGAAGGTAAGCTCCATGAAGGGGCAGGGCTTTTTATGTTTTTTTTTTCCCTGTTGAATCCCTGTACTTGGAACAATGCTGGTATGGAGCAGGTACTTGATAAATACTTGTTAGATGAATAAATGAATGAGACGATCTCATGGATTTCTCACAGCCCCAGTTAAATGTATACTCAAGGCATTACAAAGGGAAAACTATCAGGTCTGTTTAGAAGGAGGAGAATCTGATGTTTAAAAAGCCTCATTCAAGACCTGTCATACTAGAACATTGACCTCTTTTTAATTGACTGAAAACAGCAACCGTGGGCTCTCCCCAGCCTTACAAGTGGTTTGGGAAGATTCCCAGTTTACCTCTCACAGGCTTGGGCTTGCCGTGGTTTGTCTCTGCCTGTGATTTGCCCTTTAACCCATTGGGTTGCACAGATGAAAAGTAAACATAGCATTAAAGAAAAGAGCAGGGGGAGAGGGTTTAGGGCAGAGGAGCGGAGTTTTCCTGTGGCCCTGACATCTTCCTTTGGCTCTGGGCCCATCCACAGGGCCACTCACCGTACCTTCCTGATTGCTTCAGGGCTGTGCTCTAAGGAACAATCTGGAGACTGCCAGGCCAGATGACTCCTGAATTTTGCTTTGATGTTCTAATTTCTTTGAAAAGAAACACTAAGATTAATCCAAAAGGACAACGGAGAAAAAGTTTTTTGTTTTGTTTTTTGTTTTTAAATTAAATTATGCCTAATTTTGAAGAGAAGTTTTAACCCTTCTCAAGATGGATTGCAGTTGAAATTACCACCAGTTTCTGTCAATGATGCTAGTGAGGAGTCGAGACTGGTGAGATCTGTTTTATGAAACCAATGACTTAAATCCAAGGGACGGTGAGTTACAGTTCTGAAGAAGCATCTGATTTTTGGAGATAGGGGTTATGTTGAATGAAGAGCATAATTTGTAATAGTGTAACAGGGATTTTAGGATGATTTGCCTCCTGCTCTTTTTGTGATAACATCAGTGTAGTTCCCACAGAGTCCTCCTCATCAGGACAGGAAGTCCAGCTAAGGAAGTCGAAGGCTTACGAGGAAGTTATTGGCCATGTACAAAACTAACAGCATAACTTAACTCTCAGATTCAAAACTATCAAACTGAAAATAAATTGTCTTGAACATAGATGTTATCAATGATCTAGTTAAAAATTATAGCCACCATTTCCTGAAACCTAAGAACATACTAGGTATTAAGTACTTCATGTGTTACTGATTTACTTAATTCTAGTAACAACCCCATTAGGGAAATAAAATCATTATTTCTACCTTATAGCTGAGACTTGGAGGTATTTAGTAAGCTCCACACAGCTACACTGGTAGGAAGAGACAGGGCAGGGATTTGAACCCAGATCGGCCGGGGGGTGGTCCCCATACTCTCTGCCGTACTGTGCTGGATATAGTCTGCTCTGTGAACACACAAAGTGTGTACTCCCAGCAGGGCTTTTATACTCGCTCTCCCCTCTGTCTGGGATGCATTTCTTTCATAGCTGTCTCACCCCTCTGCTCAAATGCCACCTCATCTGTAAGGCCCTCTGATAGGGTTCTGGTAACCATTTCCACTGTGTGTTCGGGGAGGGAGGAGCTCCTGTTTGTAGCGTCAAGAGAATCGGGCAGACCTGGGCTCAGACGCTGTACCAGGACTTAATAGCTGGTGACCCTTGGGTGGTTGAGCCTCTTGAAGTCTCACTTTTCTCACTACAGAGTGAAGGATCTTCTTGGGCTGTTGACAGGATGAAATGAGAAATTGTGAAAAACACAGTAGGTGCTCAGTAGGTGGTAGCTGAGATATTTTGTGGGGTTGGAAGATGACCGTGTTAGCTCAATAGGAAGGGGAATGTGGAATAAAAACATGAACAACCGCAGAGTAATTACAAAGCAGCATGTGGACAAGTCTTGGCTGTGCTACTAACTAGCTGTGTAACGGTGGGCCAATCACTAAGTCTTTCTAATTCCTGGTTTGCTAATCTGTAAAATTAGAGGGCTGGAGTGGATGTTATCTATTTCTAACGTTCTGGGTCAGCTCTGGGTAGAAGATAACATGGGACAAATTATACACAAAATGTTAAGGAGACTGTTCACAGGTGGGTGGGATTAATTGGAATGGTTTTTAGAATGAGGTGAGGGGAATGAGTAGAGTTCATGGAGTTTAAGGAATAGAATAAAAATGGCAGTTTTTTTTTTTAAAGATTATTTATTTATTTATTTGAGAGTTAAGAGAGGTAGAGAGAAAGAGCAGAGGAGAGGCAGAGGGAGGGGGAACAACAGTCTCCCCGCTGAGCAGGGAGCCCAACGTGGAGCTGGATCCCAGGACCCTGAGATCAAGACTTGAGCCGAAGGGAGATGCTTAACCCACTGTGCCACCCAGGTGACCCCAAAATGCCAGTTTTTATAAGATGGGCACATCTGACAAAATTCAGGTTTTGTGTGTGCCTTCACTGCTCAGAAGATAATGATTTAAATATTTTTTGTTTATACAAGCTATGTATTAAAAATAGGTACTATAGTATTAGTATTTTATTTACACTTACGTTGTCAAATTGAATGTTTTCCTTGGAGAATTCTTTCCCATTTTGTGAAGTCATTTGTACTAGCCATCACATGATCATGTATTTCACATTTCCACAAGCCTATTTGAAGTCTCATTTTATAGGAGGGATTCAGGATTAGTTGTTAGTCCATACAATGACGATTATACCTAAGGTGTAGAATAAAATATGTTCTTGTTTAATCTCTTCGTATTGGAGATGAAGAAATTAAAGCCCACAATGGAGTGACTGGTCTGGACTTGTCAAACATGTTGGTGCCAGAACTCCGGTCTTGCCTGTTCCTTTGAAGCTGCCTGAGGCATAAGTTCTTTCTTAGACACAGCTCTTATTTGTTGGTTTATCACTTATTATTGAGGAACGTTTTGATAAGTCGCCATCCTTCCATACTTTTAACTGTAACGTACGCAGTCACATTTTCTACTTGCTACCCACTATGGTACCGTCATTGAATGGCTGCTATATGCCCAGTAGGTAGGCTAATACTACCACCAGCTAGACTGAGATCCTTCTCTGTAGATTGAACAGATGCAGGGAAGACATACCTGGAAGGAAATAATCACATAAACTTTTACCTGCAGACCTGACTTGCACTACATTCCAAGTGTCTGAGTTTTACTTCCTCTGAGGCAATCCTAGGAGGCTTCCTTAAAGAAGTAGTGCTCATACCAGGAGTTAAGACTGAAGATTGTGGTAAGCAGCCGTGTCAGGGAGACAATGGAAGGTTACTGAGAACACTCTTCTGGAAGCAAGGGCGTGATCCTTTTGTGGGGCAGAATTGAGGCAGGTGCGGCTGGGGCACGTGGAGGATAAGGTCAGACTAAGGAGGCAACATCCAGCAGTCATGGGCAGGGCTCTGGTTGTTATCCTTGACAGCAATGGGTGACCACTGAAGGGTTTTAATTCTTTTTTTTTTTTTTTTAAGATTTTATTTATTTATTTGACAGAGAGAAATCACAAGCAGATGGAGAGGCAGGCAGAGAGAGAGAGGGAAGCAGGCTCTCCGCTGAGCAGAGAGCCAGATGCGGGACTCGATCCCAGGACTCTGAGATCATGACCTGAGCCGAAGGCAGCGGCTTAACCCACTGAGCCACCCAGGCGCCCCTAGGGTTTTAATTCTTAATGTTTCACATGCCGAAGCTGCTGAGCCCTCTCTTTACTAAATAATATCAGTGAAATAATTAAAATGTTATCTATTGAGGGATTACTCCCATTTAAGAGATATAATATTATCTTGGAAATCAGGGAGAAGAAGAAAAAAATAAGAGCTTAATTGCAGTTAGCAGAATAGAATAGTCTATGGCTGAAGTGTTTTTTCTGAATTCATATTATTTGCAGAATCCCTGTGAATATAAATAATCATGTGACTAAAATATTTTAGTAAATTACTGTATATTGTACAAAAGAGTCTCATGGGGGGTCTGATAGATGTAGCTCCCCAGAGTTTTTTTAATGACTTAGTGCTTGCTTGCTAGTGCCTAAAGGATGATGGCTCGTGTCCTGAGGATATTCAGATGTGCTGACTTTTGCTGGAATAATTGCAGCTTCATGATTTAATCAGCCCTTGTGGTGATAGCTGATTCCTCACTCCAACTTGGTTGGCGGTGGTGCCAGGCTAAGTTCCTCAGCCTTCGGCTAAACCCCTGAAGCTAATTTGGGCATCTTAAGGTAGAGTCTAGGAAGGCCATGCAGCCAGATCCCTGTAACTTACACCAGAGTTGTTCAGACAGTAGCTTTACCACACTTTCAGAACAGCTTTGCAATATTATGACTATCTTTAGGGCTTCAATCTTGTATTGGGTTTGGAATCATTGTTTTTTGGTAATGTAGGTATTTTTTTTTTTAGATTCTAGACCATGAAGTCTAATCCCCAAATGAATACATATTTGATATAAACTGTATTATTTTGCTACTAGTAGTTTGCTTGGTATTTTGAAAGCCTAGGGGTATTTTATTTTATTATTTGTTAAAGATTTTATTTATTTATTTGACATACAGAGATCACAGGCAGAGAGACAGGCAGAGAGAGAGGAGGAAGCAGGCCGCCCGCTGAGCAGAGAGCCCGACTTGGGGCTCGATCCCAGGACCCTGGGATCATGACCTGAGCTGAAGGCAGAGGCCTTAACCCACTGAGCCACCCAGGTGCCCCGAAAGTCTAGGGGTATTTTAACCAGGAAAAAAACCTCAGTGACTATTTTTGTTTTTTAAATGCACTGTGTGGGCCTGGTATTGTTTTAGGTACCATGCCCATATTCTGGCTCACATATTACAATCAGAATGTCATTAATATCTTACAGATAAGGGGATGGCAGAGGCTGTCCGACCTAACACGTCTAGTTAGGCCCAGTTTAAAATCCCCAGGTACCGTTCTCTAATAATTTTAGCTTAAAATTATAAGCAACAGAAATCTTTGAATGCAGAAATATTAAATGTGAAAAGGTGGTTTGGGGAATATTGCAAGGATGGGTGAAAAATCCTAGTTAGTGAACTTGAATAAAACGTGGTCTTTCGCAACAATGTGGAATATTTCCGTGCCTACCCTCTCCTTTCTGCCATATTTTGCTTGGGCAGTGAGATCTGTTGTGCTTGGGATAGACAAGAGGGGCTTTTAGGATGACTGAAGGTCAGCCCCAAGGAAACTAAAGATGCTTGGGCCAGCCACAGATGTGCTGGTCACACTCTCAATCAAGAGTGAGGGTGGGCCAGGCCCTGGAGGTGCTGGGGAGCGTAAAGTCCAGCTTTTTGGCACATCTTGTAACTTCTGTGCCTGCTGCCTTTCTTGCCATTGAGTCTTCATGTGGAATTCCTTCCCATATGTAAGGTAGTTCAAAAGTAATTCTTTTTTTTCCTGCCACCGACAGCCACAGAATGTTGGGATTTTAAATGAATCTTAGGCTTCAGGATCATTCTCTATGGTAGAGATAGTCAACTGACAAATAGTGATAGCTTATCTACTGTTATGTATATAATTTCATTTGATTCTTGGAGTGACCCTGTGATGTAAGTAGGGTTAGTTTCATCTTAAAAATAAAGAAATGGGGTTGAGGGGCCTGGGTGGCTTAGTCAGTTATGTGTCTTGACTCATGATCTCAGGGTCCTGGGATCTAGTCCTATGGTGGGGCTCCTTGCTTAGCCGGGAGCTTGCTTCTCTCCCTGTCTCTACCCCCTACTCATGTGTGTGCTTGTGCACATGCTCTCTCAGATAAATAAAATCTTAAAAAGAAAAAAACACAACTGGGCCTGCATTCCGATCTAAGCCTCTTTTCTTGTCTGATCCGGTATGAGCCTTTTTAAAAATTTTTAAATTTTTTAAAAGATTTTATTTATTTGACAGACAGAAGTCACAGGTAGGCAGAGAGGCAGGCACAGAGAGGGGGAGGCAGGCTCCCTGCTGAGCAGAGAGCCCGATGCGGGGCTCGAACCCTGAACCCCGGGATCATGACCTGAGTCGAAGGCAGAGGCTTTAACCCACTGAGTCATCCAGGTACTTCGAGACTTTTTTTTACATTAAAGATTTTATTTGTAAATAATCTTCACACCCAATGTGGGTCTCCAGCTTACAACCCCAGGATCAAGAGACAAGCTCTATCAGCTGAGCTAGCCAGGCGCCCCTCTGTTGTAAGTGTCTTGATGGATCTTCCATGCACTGTGGGCTCCCTTCAGTCTGTTCTCCATAGGGTGCTCAAGGAAATCTTAGTTTATTTTTAATTTTTATTTTTTCCAATTAAATTGAGATTAATTGACACAAAGCATTGTATAAACTTAAGGTGTAAAATGTGAAGATGTATGTGTGTATATACATATATATACATACACATATATACATATATATGTATATATGTGTATGTATATATATATAAAAATAAATGATCACCACAATAAGTTTACTTAATGTCCATCACCACACTTAGTTACAAATTTCTTTTCCTGTGATGAGAACTTTTAAGATTTACTCTCTTAGCAACTTTCACATATACCATACAGTATTGTTAACATGTGGTCATCATATTGTATATTATATCCCCAGGACTTCGTTTATCATATAACTGATGTTTGTACCTTTTGATCATCTTCTCCCACTTCCCCTACCCCTTACCTCTGGTAACCACCAGTCTGTTCTCTGTTTCTTTTCTTTTCGTAAGTTGACTCCACAGCCAGCTTGGAGCCCAGTGTGGGTTTTGAACTCACGACCCTGAGATTAAGACCAGAGCTGAGATCAAGAGTCAGATGTTTGACTGACTGAGCCACCCGGGCACCCTTGTCCCGTTTCTATGAGTTTGGCTTTTTAGATTCTACATACAAGTGAGCTCATATACTATCTGTCTTTCTCTTTTTGACTTATTTCACTTAACATACTGTCCATGAGGTCCATCCATGTTGTTACAAACGCAGGATTTCCTCTGTGTGTGTGTGGCTGAGTAGTATTCTATTGTGTATATATACTGTATTTCCTTTATCCATTTATCTTTTGATGGACATTTAGTTTATTTTCAGGTCTTGGCTGGAACATAGGGGTGCAGGTATCTCTTCAGCATAGTGATTTTATTTCCTTTGGCTATATACCCAGAAGTGGAGTTGCTAGAGCATATGGTAGTTGTATTTTTAATTTTTTGAGGAATCTCTGTACTGTTTTCCATAGGGCTTGTACCAAGAAAAAAATTTTTTTTTTTTAAAGTACGGTCTATGTCCAACATGGGGCTTGAACTCATGATCCTAAGATCAAGAGTCGCAGCTCTGCCACATGAGCCAGCCCGGTGCCCCTGTCCTGGGGAAATCTTAACCCAGTAGATCCCACCACCTCCCTGCTTAAACCCTTTCTTAAACTTTATTCCTCTCCTTTTCATTTCAGGTCTACCGCCTTGCTCCCTCCAGCATCAGGGAACTGTAATGGTTCTTCTACCTGTAATGTCATCCCTCACCCTTTTAAACCTCTACTTGTCCTTCAGGTTGTGGGTACTTTTCCTCTAGAGCTCTTCTTACAGCATCTGATTACAAATTTGTGAGTATTGGTCGATTTATTTCACCAGACTTTAACGCCATGAGGACAAAGAACATACCTCTTTGCTTGGCCATTATCTTCCCGTTGCCTGGCATAGAGTAAACAATGACTAAAGACTTAATGAAGGGGGAAATTAAGCTCAGGAAATTAAATATCTTGCCTAATGTAACAAATGGTGTTACTTCTGTTAGAATACAAGCTCCATGAAGGCAGAGTTTTTGGCTCCTTTTTTTCACTGCTGTATCCTTGGCATCTTCAACAGTGCCTGGTTTATAGTAGTCAATATTTGTTGACTATTGAGTGTGAATGCGATTCTAAAGATTTTTTTAAAATGTTTTTATTTTACTTTTATTTTTTTATAGAGTTAACTCATTTTGGAGAGAGTGAGGCAGGGGAGGGAGAGAAAAACTTAAGCACGTGCCCAGCTGAGCATGGAGCTGAGCGTGGACCCTGACACGGGGCTCAATCTCATGACTCTGAGATCACGACCTGAACTGAAACCAACAGTTGGATGCTTAACTGACTGCGCCACCCTTGTGACTAGATGCCAAAGATTTCTTATCCAAGCCCAGGACTTTTCCCCGTGTGCCAGATCTGTCTGAAAATGAGGATTTGGAGTTACCAGTTTCTCTTTATAGTAGAGAAATCTGAGAATTGCTGTTGTGATTCAGTAAGGTGGCTTTGCTTTTTCTGTGTACAGGTCTCGAAGGGCATCCAAATGTCATTAGACAAACAACAGTATCTCTTCTACATCCTGTAAACCCCTTTTTACAGGCTGCCAAGCTAGATACTGATGTCATCCATCCTGCCTCATTTCTGAATCCCCTGAATAACATGTTGAATAACCATCAGAACTGTTCCTCTCCCAGCTTTTATTTAACCATTTGCAGACTTCACAGTATATTTCTCTCTCCCAAATTCATTTACACGTCAGACAGGAAACTTAATGATCTGTTAAAAGATAATGTCATGTTTAAGGTACCAGAAACTCAGGTGTTTATTTACCATCTGAGTTTAGGGAATGATAATTTTTTTTTATTCCACTCAATATATCTCTGTCTTGAAGATCTTCAAATTTATTGAATATTTTCCTGAATAGTCTTGGTGTGAAGATATGACAATGCACAGGCTTGTGCTTCATCTTGACTTTTGCAGTTTTCAGAGAACTTGGAGTCAAACAGCATTACCAAGGATTCTTGATTTGTTAAAGTTGCCACCTAGAGTCCTGAAGTCAAGTCACACTGCGTGATCAGTAGCGATTTGTACAGAGGGTATATGTCAACCTGGAAGTCCCCTCGCCCAGTGGCAGCCCCGGCAGGCTTCCCTCTCTTGGAAAAACTATTCTGTTTTCAGAGATTGAGAATTGCGAGGGAGAAGATGGTTCCTTGTTTGTGGTGACGGACCTGGTTCTGGGAGGGAGAACCTGTCACGGGAAGACTTAGTTTCTAATCTCAGCATTGCCGTGTTACCCTGGGCAAGCGCGGGGCTGGGAGTTTGGGTGCTTCTTGTCAATGAACTCATGTTGATCTCTTCCAGCTTTAAAAGCTGTTACTTACCTCTAGCACGCCAGCTCCTTTAATTGAGAAATTGATCCCCTCCAAGTTCATTGTAAGTTCTGATCTTAAATAATCTCATGTATATAGCCAGCTGTGTTAGACATGTAAGAGGAAGTTAGTAATTTCTCTTGCTGGCTTTTAGCCTATTGCCAGACATCATTTTACCACGTTTTTCCTCTAAGAGAAAGTTATGCTTTTCTAAAAAAAACATTCCGATCAACCCAGGGAATGCTGTTTCCAACCAGCTTCTTTTGAATACTGGTGTAACCCATGATGGATTTCATTTGGGGAGGGATTTTCCAGCTAATCCTGCTCTTACCTGTGCATATTATTGGATCACTAGGGAATGTGGGGCAGCACGCTCCGTGTCATGGCCTCAGAAATAGACATAGAGGAGCTCTGAAATTAGAAGAATTCAGATCACATTTGTGTGTGCGTGTGTGTGTGTGCATATACATTTTATGTCTGTTAAGCTCTCGGAATTTTTTTCTGCTCATTTGTAGATACTGAAAGTACTGGTACCCTTTATACGGAACGCATTGCTTTGCAGTGTGGACAAACTGACTTGCACAGTGGACCTGAAATTGTTCTTTCAAGATCATGGAGTACCTTATTTATATTTCTAAAGGAAGCATTTAGTTTATAAGGTCCAGAGATATTCATTGGGTTTAGAAACTTCGGTTGGGGAGTCCCTGCCCTTTGCAAATTGAATGTGATATAACCTGATAGAAAGAAAAGAGGAGTTTGTATTTCCTTGGGTTATATTTCATATCTACTGCTTTCTGGGAGCCTTGATCATCCAGCATCCTTCGCGTTGGGGAGCTGATCCCTAGGTTGTACGTGGAGGTGCTGATGTGTGCAAGTCTTGGCCAGAATCGGAGTTCCGCAGAATGGGAATGACATGCTCCCTTTTTTATTCTCCTCTGCCTTAAGATCCTGTCACCACATTGAGAAGATTAGACAAAAACTCTGTGCAGTTTATTTTCTTTTTGAACAAGTGACATTACGGAGGGACTTTTAAGCTAAAAGAAGAAAAACTCCCTCTTTGTTAGAAGCAGCAGTGCGTAGTTTCAACTTGTCTTGGACTTCCTCAGAGATGTTTTAAGATCCGGCATAAACTTGCTGTGGTTTGCCTTTGGGCATCAAACTGTTTAGCTTGGCTCTCTTGTATCTGTAATTGCTGCATTTTAATAATTGCCCAATATTCTTGTCAGCAATTTGCAGTCTATATTTTTAATAGAACTTTTTGCCTTTCTTTCCACAGGTTCATTCAGACCTGGTTTAAGCCCCTGGATTAATGCTCACAGTCCCACAGACCCTCTGCAGCTGTGGGCAGCGGGGGACATAAACTCATTAAATATTCCCACAAGCCTCATGCTGGTTATAGTTTATGTGCTCCATAAAAATCCTTTGGGAAGCCATCTTCTTCTGAGATCTCCTTTCAGGGTTTGCTTTATGAAAATTGCTCTTAGCATTTGCTGAAATAGCATATTCTTTTGGAGAGTGTTTTCCTTATCTACCCATTCAGGAAATTTAATTTTTTGAAGGGGAAAAATAAGGTCAAATTCTCTTTGCTCTCATTGACTTTTTTTTTTTTTTAAAGACTTCATTTATTTGAGAGAAAGAGAGGGAGAGCGAGAAAGCATGAGCGGGAGAAAGGGCAGAGCGGGAGGGAAAGGAAGAGAGAGAGAATCTTTCAAGCAGCCTAATGCAGGGCTTAGTCTCAACCCTAAGATCATGACCTGAGCTGAAACAAGAGTCAGATGCCCAACTGACAGCCCTGCTGTCATTGACTTTTTAAGTTCACAGAAGAGACTTCTATTTCATTTGAGTTGATCTGAAATTACGGTGACAGCAGTGTTGGACTTAGAGGGATGATTGAAGTCAATTTCATCATTTCCGAAATTACCTAATTAGACAGTTTTTGAGACAAGACACCACTGTGCCATTAATGACATGTGCCTCTACTTACCTGGCAATTTTGTTCTTTTTGTGATTCCACTCTTGAGCTCACCTCCCTTTTGTGTCTGTTGAAGTATTCATTTTTTAGTAAACAAAAGATTGAACCTGACTTTATAGTAGTTTAGGATTACATAAATAACCACACCCTAATTTCTCCATTTTGTTGGTATAAATATACCTCAGAAGGAATGGACAAGTAACGTTTATTGATTGCTTATTATATTTTCTGCACTGAAGCTTTATACACCCATAAACAAACACGTGCATGTGAGATAATATAGTCCTTGCACACAGTGGCCTATACAGTAGATTTCGCATGTAGAATCGTCTGCCCAGCATAACCACTTGGTAGGTGGCAGAGTGGATTCATACCTAGGCAGAATCTTAACTGCCATGGTAATCCATTTTCTGTTCATGCTAAGCTTTTAATCACTGTCGTACATCAAGACTGACTAGCAGTACCTCCTTTGTATATGATAATTCAGTTTCAAAGCATATATAAAAAATTATTTTGGATGTTAAAACTTTATTATTATTTCTGGGTCTTACAAAACCCCAACATAGTAGAAAACTCAAATGGGAATCAGTGACAAGGTTCCTGTGCCTTCCCACCAGTCTCCCCCAGTTGTCCTCTTTCCCTTCTTAGAGGCAATTAGTGTACTGTTGAAAAGAGCCCTTTTAAAAAAAAAATTTTTTTTAGAGAGGGAAGGGGGTCAGGGCAGAGAGAAAGGGAGAGAGACTCTTAAGCAGGCTCCATGCTCAGTGTGGAGCCCAGTGCAGGGCTCCATCCGTAGCCCTGAGATCATGACCCGAGTTGAAATCTAGAGTTGGACATTGAACCATTGAGCCATGCAAGGCACCCTGTGAAAAGAGCCATTTTAAGTATCTTTTCCTTAACACTTGATGCAGTGAACTAAGACCATTTAATTAGAAACTAATTTTGCCATTGTTTTTTATATTTTTGCACTGCATCTGCAAGTACCCCAGTTGGCTTTGTCTCTGAAGGTAGCAAGCTAGTGTTTCTGGGTGAGAGTCCCAAAGCTGTAGTCTCCAGCTATTTGAGATGGTTCCTGGAAACTCCATGATCTTGCCTTGTTCAGCACACAGATGAGACAGGTCTTTGTGCTTTTAGCCAGTTGCTAGATAACTTCTATTCCTGGTAAGAAGGAATCATGCCTTTACACAGTGCTTGGAACATTCTGGATGCTCAAGAAATGTTTTGTTGAATTGAATAATTTCTGTGGGTTGTGCCAGGCTCAGGGATATAGGGCTGGAAAATAAATTTGGTGTGTCTAGGACCACAGGAGGGATATTCAAGTTAAGCAAATGACAATAAAACTTGTCATTCAAGGCTCTGGATAGCATGAGGTTAGAAGGTACCTCTGCATCCTATGGTCCAGTAACCAGAGTCTCGAATGGAACTGAGACAGGGAAGACCTGTCTCCTGTTACAATGTTGGCAAACAGTTGAAACGAGAGCTTTACTTTCCATGGTTCTTTATTTTTCACATTGATTCTAAACGTATTTTGGTTTGAATGTTGTGATGACTCATCACATCTGTCAGAGATTGAGTCTCTGGTCAGAGTTGTGTTTCCTTGTTGACCTGAGGAAGTTCACATGTCAAGCGTCATTAATTACTTTGGTGCCATAACATAACTGGTGATGTTGTATTATAGGTGAACTTTGATTTTCTTCTGTCTTCCTGAAAATTTTATGTAAAAGCAAAGATTTAAAGTGTCAAAACTAAGCACTTCTTTTATTTATTTATTTATTTATTTATTTATTTATTTGACAGAGAGAGAGAGAGAGAGAGAGATCACAAGTAGGCAGAGAGGCAGGCAGAGAGAGGGAGGGGAAGCAGGCTCCCTGCTGAGCAGAGAGCCCGATGCGGGGCTCGATCCCAGGACCCTGAGATCATGACCTGAGCCGAAGGCAGAGGCTTAACCCACTGAGCCACCCAGGCGCCCCAAAACTAAGCACTTCTTTACAAAAGTCTTTTCTTTAAAACTCTTCATTAGGTGATTAGCACCCCCACATCAGCTTACTGGGGTGTTTGTAAAATAAATGTCTCTTACACTTTGCAGAAATTCTTTGTTTCACTTTGATGTGTGTTTTTGAAAAGCAGTTTCTGCATTAAGTTTTCTTCTTGAAATATGTTTATTTTTACAGGCAATTTGAAAATTGGAGAGGAGGATTTTTAAGGCCACTTCGATTTGCCAAGACTGTCTACAGTCTGAAGCCGAGGTGACTGAATGGGGCACGCTTGTGGAGAGATAAAAATGCCTTCTCATTATGTGATGGTCGTGTTTGCCCTGATGAGTTGTTGCGTGGCCGCTACAGGTGAGTTGGAGAATATAGCTTGTACATTTGTTATATTCTTTCCGATACATTTTTCTTCAGAATCTTCAGTTTGGAAAAATTTAGGAATTGGGATGTTTATATGAATCATGAGTATTTGTGTCCTTCTGAGAAATAAAATATTTGACTACCAATTACATAGTATGAGTGCCTACGTTACATTTTACTAGACCAGTGCTACACATTCTAATGTCAGTGACATGGATGCCCAACTAAATCTCAGTGCTGAGATGGGTAGAGAGAAACATGCTGATGTGTCATTCCACTTAATTTTGTTCCATGCATAGATTACATTTATTTTATTGTCCTAAGTAAGAATTTCACGAAAGCTTTTTTTTTTTTTTTTTAATATTTTATTTATTTATTTATTTGACAGAGATCACAAGTAGGCAGAGAGGCAGGCAGAGAGCGGGGAGGGGGAAAGTAGGCTCCCTGCCGAGCAGAGAGCCTGATGTGGGGCTCGATCCCAGGACCCTGGGATCATGACCTGAGCCGAAGGCAGAGGTTTTAACCCATTGAGCCACCTAGGCGCCCAGGAAGTATTAATTTTGCCTATTTAGGTATTTTAATATGTCATTTTATTTTTTTATTTTTAAAAAGGTTTTATTTGTTTATTATGTACAGAGATTGAGCACAAGCAGGGGGAGCAGCAGGCAGAGGGAGAAGGAGAAACATGCTCCCTGCTGAACACGGAGCTGATGTGGGGTTCAAACCCAGGACTCCGGGATCATGTCCCTAGTCAAAGGCAGATGCTTAGCAGACTGAGCCACCCAGGCGCCCCTGTAATTTTTTTAAAAAGTGCAGAACTGTGCTTCCTGGAGGCCTTCAGAGTATGAGATCAGAGATTAGAAGTGAAAGACCTGGTTGGAACATTGTTGCTTAAGTAAGAGTATCAGATCCCCACATCATCATCTTAGAGTTCCCAGTCAGGGTTACTTAATGAATTTGGAAGCTTAATTTGGTCAATTTTGTGGTAATTTGCTTTGTGTCTGTTGTGTAATGAGCTACATGAAAGAATTTGTTGGACCAGTTCTGTAAACTGGCTGGTCTCAACAAGAAACATACTTGAAAAATGATTAGCCTCTTGGTTTTGATTTTGGCTATTGAATTCACATACAGATGAGATGATACTGATGATAATAATTGCCATTTGTTGCATGTGGACCACAACCAGGCACTGGGCTAAACAATTACAGAATCTAACAACGAATAAGGATATTCTTATTTCATGAGCTCCCTTAATCACAGCTCTGAGGTAGGCTTATTTTTTCCATTTGACAGATGATGAGGGGAGGTGATGTGCACAGTGTCATGTGGCAAGTGGAGGAGTCAGATTTTATGTCTGTGCTCTTCACCTGTGCGCTGTATGAAGAAGCCAGTAAGAAGTGGTACAGGCTGAGGCACCTGGGTGGCTCAGTTGGTTAAGCGTCTGCATTCGGCTCAGGTCATGCTCTCAGGGTCTTGGGATCGAGCTCCTCGGTGGGATCCCTGCTCAGTGGGGAGTCTTCTTCTTTCTCTGCCTCTGTCTTTGCCTCTTCCCCAGCTCATGCTCTCTCTCTCTCTCTCTCAAATAAATAAATGAAATATAAAAAAAAGAAGTGGTGAAGCCTCCAGTAAACTCAGACCAGGAGTCATTTGCAGGCAGAGGCTGAGTGCAAGTCAGTTTGCAGAACTTGGTTTATGAGGTTGGACAGCAGAATGTCCCCTTTTCATTAGAAATATCTTGAGAGGGCGTCTGGGTGGCTCAGGGGGTTAAACCTCTGCCTTCAGCTCAGGTCATCATCTCAGGGTCCTGGGATCGAGCCCCACATCGGGCTCTCTGCTCAGCAGGGAGCTTGCTTCCTCCTCTCTCTCTGCCTGCCTCTCTGCCTGCTTGTGATCTCTGCCTGTCAAATAAATAAATAAAATCTTTAAAAAAAAAAAAAAGAAAGAAGTATCTTGAGAGAAAGTTGGTAGTTTTCTTGTTTTGTTTTTTTAAATGCCAGTGTGAATTTGAATTGCCCACTCTCTGTCAGCAGTTTTGTTTTGTCTCAGGATTGAAGAGTTATTATTTTCTCTTAGCCTCTGCATTAAAACTGATCTTAATTAAAATCTCAATGAAAAGGGACGTCTGGGTGGCTAAGTCAGTTAAGTGTCTGCTTTTGGCTTAGGCCATGATCCCTGGGTCCTGGGATCAAGTCCTACATTGGGCTTCTTGCTCAGCAGGGATCCTGCTTCTCCCTCTGCCTGTTGCTACCCCTGCTTGTCCGCTCTCTCTCTCTCTCTCTCTCTCTGACAAATAAAGTCTTTAAAAAAAACCCAAAACTCAATGAAAAGTTGTAGAAAAAAAAAAAGAGAGAAAGAGAAATGGCTTGATGGAAAAATGTGCTATTTTGATGTCAAGAAGTATTACCATACTTGGTGAGTTTAAGGCAGAATTTTCTGCTTTCATTGATGCCTAGGACTAAAAAAACATAACTGAAGAAGATACTTCACGGGAAAGTGGTGAATTTGATGACTCTGTATAGCCTTGATGTATAGCCTTGATGTATTAGATAGTGAATTGGTTAAGACCTTCCTTCCTCTTTCAGCCATGGATAAAATATTTTTTTGGTTATATATCATCAAAATTTTGCTGAGAATTACAGTAAAATTGAGGATACAGTAGAATTACCAATTTTGTAGCAGCAATCTGAGGGAACTGATTAATGGTAGAGGTAGAGATGCCTTTTTTAATGCTAAATTTTTATTGAAATACAGTTTATGTAGAGAAACATACACATGAAAGTGTATAGCTCAGTAATTTTCACAAACTAACACATCTATGTGAATAGAATGAGAGATGCCATTTTTTTTTTTTTAAAGTAGGTTCCATGGTCATTGTAGAGCCCAGTGTGAACTCATGGCCCCGAGATTGCGACCTAAGATGAGATCCATAATTGGATATTTAACCAGTTGATCCACCCAGGTGCCCAAGAGATGCTTTTCTGAACAACCTATTGGCTAACTAAGAAGGAAGAAATGTTTTGTGTATACTGAATCCAGTAGCTTTCCATATAGGGCTCAGCATATTTTACAAAATGCTTTTTGGAGCATTCTGGTTGAGTTGAACTTCAGGAAAATAGTAATAATAATAATAATAATAATAATAATAATGAATTTTTATAGAGTAATTAATTACTGTGTACCAGGTCCTGTTGAAAGTACGTTATATGTATTACCTCACTTTATCCTTATAACTCTCCTAAGAAGTGTAGGTACTCTGTTTACCCTCAGTTCATAGATGAGGAAACTGAATACAGACAGGTTAAGTAACTTCTTCACAGTCACATGGCTAAATGGCAGATTTAACCATGTAGCTACTGAGTCTAGGCCTGATGATTGAGCCTTTAAGTCTCTACACTATGAAGGGAGTATTGATCAGAAGGGTGTTTAAAATGAATGATAATGTATTTGCTGTGGGCTCTCTGTGTCATCTTGAAACCACAAGTAAATCACTAATTTGCTGAGTCCCTCTAAGTGCAAAGCACAGTACGAATCAGTCAGGGTTATACAGAGAAATGTAAGACTCCTCCCTTTCTTTGAATCACTTGTGCATTAGTTAGGCATGTAAAATATAACCGTGTAACAAAATAATCAATGTATGGTGAATAACAAATAAAAGCCAAAAGACCTCAGAGAGGTCAAAAGGGGAAGCCTTGGTGGGTTGGAGTAGCTAAGGAGGACTTTGTAGATGGGCTTGATCTTGAGCTCTGTTCTGAAGGCCAGCCAGGCAAAGACCATCTAGAAAGGCAAAGGCTGGTTGACCAGATGGCAGAACATGCCTAGTGCACAGTATGTGGCATGTAGGTGCTTGATGTGTTTTTTAAAGGATGAATGACCTGGAGAATTGGTACAGGAACCTATCACGAGGTCTGTTTGGAAGGAAGGATGGAAGTAGGTTGCAGAGGGCCGTCAAGATCAGAGTGAGACTTGTGGATTTCGTTTTGAGGTCTCAATTTTTCTTCCATTCCCATGTAGCCAAAGGCATATACTGTTTAATCTTAGAATCGAAATTGTGGCCTCAAAAAGTGAGGCTGAGAATATAGCTTCTTTAGTTTCAGAGACAACACTGCTTGGCATATCAGCCAACAATTTATCAAGGGCTTGTTCTCTCCCAGCTAGCTTCTTTTGTTTTTATAAGACAGCCCTCTGAGGTGGGTGTTAGTATTATTGTAATTTGCTTTTTACACACAAGGAAACAGACTCAGTCTAAAAAATTGTATGAAGTCCCATAAAATAAGAGACAGAGCTGGACTTGAACTCAGGCAGTCTGGCTCTAGAGGCCAGCCTATCTGCCACTCTGCTGGAGCCTCTACGTAGGAGACCCTCAGTGTGGAATGACTGAAGTCCTTCACCAGTAAGTCTTTCTGGAACCGGATTCAACTTCTTCCACCTTAGAAGAGACACGTGTAAGTTGTCAGACTGGAAGGACCTTAAGTAATGGGTCTTCTTTATTGGCATTCTTCCTTCACTGA
The DNA here is from genome assembly GCF_022355385.1 of Mustela nigripes. Taxonomy (NCBI): domain Eukaryota; kingdom Metazoa; phylum Chordata; class Mammalia; order Carnivora; family Mustelidae; genus Mustela; species Mustela nigripes. The sequence continues at coordinate 78,013,433 of NC_081570.1, read as the reverse complement.
CATGACTGCGAAGTTCTATTGTAGGGTTCTTGGTGGCAGAAGGGGTGAAGGCTACATAAAAGGCCTCCTTTAGATATGTAGCTGGGAGGGCAAAGGACAGCACAGCATATACAGTTAACTTGAGTTAGGACAGTAGACGTGTTCTAGTCCCATGGATTTGGCTGGGTCTTTAGTGAAAGCCTTCCCTTCTGCACTTGTGGTTGAGGGTGAAGGAGGCAGGGGTCAGCAAGCCACATCCCAGGGTTAGAGGTTGCTTCGACAAAACCCCTACTTGTTCTGCCCTCTTTTTTTCCCCCCTGGGTTACTAGATAATGTGTGGGTGGGGAGGGTCCTGCTCTTGGTAAGGACCATGATGCCTCCTGGTTAGAAATTATCTTAGCTTTTTGGCACCTGGTCTTAAATCCTGTAATCTCACAGGGCTCCTGGGTGGCTCAGTCAGTTGAGTGTCTGACTCTTGATTTTCGCTCAGATCATGATCTTGGGATTGTGAGATGGAGCCCTGTGTAGGGCTCCCCGCTGGGGGTGGGGTCTGCTTGAGATCCTCTCTCTCGCTCTGCCCTTCCTCTGCTTGTTTGCTCTCTCTCTTTCTGTCTTTCGAAATAATTAAGACTTAAAAAAAAAAAAAGTCCTATAATCTATCTAAGAAAAGTGGGAAGTTTAAAATTATAAATGCTCCTGTGGGCTTAAAGCTCACTAAGTTTTCACTTTAAAAGTTGTTTGGCAACACATCTTTAAAAAATAATAACTTCTGCCTCTGAGGCTTGCCAGAGTTAGGTAAGGCTGTGTTTCCAGGATCCCTAATAACGAGAAAAAGAGGCACATGCAGAGAATTCAAGGAAATCGATGTAGTCAGAAGGGATGGACTTGCCTGCAGTCCGCTGTCCCCTCGGGCCATGTCCAAGAGGTGCTTCTGAGGTGAGCTCTGCAGCCTCAGTGCTGGTGGGGTGTGGGCGGGGTGGCCGTTGGCCTCATTCCATCGTTGCCATTCCGTGCCTAGCTTCATCTTTTTGGAGGCTTGCCCACAACCTGCACACACATTTCTATTGAGCAAACACATTTCTTTTTATCTCTCCCAAGTGTACCTGGATTTCCAAGTATAGTCCCCAGGAAAATAGAGATGCTTTTAGTTGGAGCTATTTTCCGGCTAAGAAAGCTCGGAATTCTTTGTGTCCAGGAGACAAAAGCAGAGCTACCAGCCAGTTAATACTTGGTTTGGCATGGGACAAGCTGGCAGCCGTGGCAGGAGGCAGGTATTGTTTTCGTCATTTCCAGAATGGGGGTAATGGGACTCAGAGGAAGTAATTTAGAAAGATAGGTCAAGTGTCTGTCAAATCAGAATCCAACACCCTTATGCAGACAGACTGCACCAACAAGGCTCAGGGTCTTTCTGCTGTGGGGTTCCCTTAGTACCTCCTGAAACTGTGCTAGCCAGGTACTTTGCTGGACACTTGACACCTGTCCAATCATCTAACCCTTACAGAAGGCTGAGGAGGTAGGTGATTGTCATTATCATGGTTCATAATTATTACTGCTTCCACCACTCCTGCTAACGGTAATGTGCTAGAGGGACCTGAGCCTTAGAGAAGAAAAATGTAATCTATAATGAGAGACAAACCAATTTTGATCAAAGTTGAAGTGGTCATTTATATTCAGTCATACATACAGTACTTGCAGAGTGCTGCTTGCCCCTCCTGTAAGGCTGCCCTAAAGGAAAGAGGAATCTTTCTCTTGGACTTGTGACTAATGGCCTGAGGTTTGCAGAGGCGGTTCTTCCTTGGTTTTCTCCTCTCTGCCAACCGAGTGATCGAAGGCCATGTTTCATAACGGCAGGAAGACAGGGACCGTGCCAGTGGTGACGGCCACCAGGGAACATAAAGGCTGGAGGAGGGATAGACTCAAAGATTCAGAGCAAATCCGACCAAGGCCTTCTCTTGCCAATACTGGGTCTCAGGGTCCAGCTAGTTGATTGGGTCTGTGCTTACTAAATTTTTAGGTTGTTACTGTAACCACTTTTGTATGTAACTGCTCTCTTGGATACAGAGGGACAAGATATCAGTGATGTCAGCTGGGTAACCAGCTGTGTGGAGCAAGCATAAGCAAAATACTCACTAAGAGCATGAGTAAGATTGTACACAGATTCGATTTCAGACAAGTGAACAGACTCCAGTTTCTCTCCTTTGCGTCCTCGTCCTAGACTGTGTCATTGCCACACTGCTTTTTGGATCCCTGATTTATTTGGGTTATTTTAGGGCACCAGCGATGGTCTGTTTTATAAACACTGATCAACATTTCCACCAGCACAGAGCTATCTGTGTGTGCTTTCCCAACTGTGCCAACTTTCTATTTATCTTACAGAGTAAAGAACTGTATTCAAAGATCCAGAGCAGATAGAGTGGCCTGAATTTTATGCTGTGTTCTTTTTGGGGAGAGCATGCACACCCAGGCATGATGAGGTCCCTCCCTGCTCTGTGTTTTTGCCTAGAAACAGGAAGCGAGCCAACATGCATGTCCTCGCCTACACACAGTTGGGACATGTAGCAGTCGTCAAGAAAAAGTTTGCTTCTCAGAGTCCCTTGCCCTGCATGGACTTGGGTGTGTGTGTGAGGGTTGGGGGGTTAGAAGGGGAGGGTGGAGTGGGATATGATGTCTAATACGGCTTTTTTTTTCTTTCATTTGCAAAGGCAGTTTCCTAGCAGATAGCTGGGTAACCAGCTGTGCACAGCATAAGCAAGATGTTCACCAAGAACATGAGTAAGATTGTACATAGATGTGATGTCAGACAAGTGAATGGATGCCAGCTGTCTCTCTCCTCTGCAGCCTTATCCTAGACTGTATCTTTGCCATGCTGCTTTTTGGATCCCTGATTTATCTTGGTGATTTTAGGGCACCAGTGATGGTCTGTTTTATGAATGCTGATCGACATTGGCACCAACACAGAGCTATCTGTGTGTGCCCATGCAGCTGTCCGATGGCTCCAAGCATATACTTTTCACACATCGTGGGTATAGAGAATGAGGCTATCTCAGCTCTTTTGTTGGGAGAACTAATCCCTTATATTCTGGGGTGACCTTGAGTCACCGACAGAGCTCTGTGCTCTTGAGTGCTGGCTTTGGAAGTTGTAGAAGCAGGGAGTGTTCTGGGAAGGGTTCCAGAGTGAGGCCTCCTATCGGGACAGCCCTGGACATAGGCATTGAGGCTTCGAAGTACTTACCCTCTTGGAAGATTGGCCTGGACTGCACTGCATCCATGTGAGCCCCTGGCTGACTTACTTTTTTTTTTTTTTTTTACAACCATTCTCTGCCAGAGTGGCCTAAAAAAGATTTATATTAAAGTGCAATATAGTCATATTTTTGTTCTCTGAGGGGACACTGTAAATCATGCACAATTCTAGAGGGCTTAAAAATGCACTTGCTCTCAGAATGTTCCTTCCAAAGATTAGGCAGCAGGTGCTCTAGGGACTGAGGTCTAGCTGTTCTCCTGCCCTATCTGCCAACTCATAGCAGTCTTTAAAAAAACCAAAAACCCAAAACCCAAAACCTAGAGTGGAATGCGGAAAACCTTAACGCCTTCAAAAGAAAATTGATTTTTTTTAAAGTTATTCTCTCTTTTGGCAGTGAAGGCAACTACGTAGTGATAAGTTGTAGTTACGGCAAAAGGAAGATGTTCCAATGTAACTGCTTCAAGTTCTCTGCGTTGCTTCCCTTCGTCCTCTTATGCCTGGATAATTTAGTCCTAGTCTCGATGGTAGACCAAAGCTGTCCAAGTGTGAGCACCTCCCTTCCTTCCAACTCTTCTTCCTCATTGGGGAGGGGGCTTGGGTAGCACCAGCCTCCAGGGAGAGCACAATAGCGGCTTCCAGAGCTGCGCCCTTGTTTCTATCCATGACAGTACTGAGATGCTGTAGCACTTTGCTCTGCTAGTGTTTCCCGTGGGATGCGTGTGCGCGTGCCGACTGTTGTGGGGCTTCTGCTTGCTGACGGCACACAGCCACTTCACTCCTACTTGCCCCTTTGTTGTGAGTTAGAGGAAAGCATCATTGATTGTTTCCCCTTGTCTTTTTTTTTTTTAATTTTTAAAATTTATTATTATCTTTTAAGATTTTATTTATTTATTTGACAGACAGAGATCACAAGTAGGCAGAGAGGCAGGCAGAGAGAGAGGAGGAAGCAGGCCCCCTGCTGAACAGAGAGCCCAATGCGGGGCTTGATCCCAGGACCCTGGGACTATAACCCGAGTGGAAGGCAGAGGCTTTAACCCACTGAGGCACCCAGGTGCCCCTAAAATTTATTTTTTTTTAAGTTTTTTTTAAAATTTGTCAGAGCACACAAGCAGGAGGTGCGGCAGGTAGAGAGAGAGGGAAAAGCAGGCTCCCTGTTGGGCACGGAGCCTGGTGTGAAGCTTGATGCAAGGACCCTGGGATCATGATCTGAGCCGAAGGCAGACACTTAACCGACTGAGCCCCGTAGGCACCCTCTTTTTTAAGATTTATTTGACAGAGAGAGTGCTTGAGCCCTCCCTCTACCTGTGCTCTCTTTCTCGCTTTCTTTTTCAAATAAATACATGAAATCTTTCAAAAAAAACACAAACTACTAAAACAGAATCTGTATGTTAATGAGGTCCTCACATGATTTGTATGGACCTTAAGATTTAGAAAGCACTCATCTGATGTTTGTCTGTTTATAACTTACAACTCTAAAAGCAAGGTATGTATGCCCCACTCTTAGGCAAAACCACTCTGAATATCCATATTATAAAACATTTAATTTTTTATTATTTAAAGATTTTATTTATTTATTTGACAGAGAGATAGATATTGAGCACAAGCAGGCAGAGCAGCAGGCAAAGGGAGGGGGAAAGCAGGCTCTCCACTGACCAGGGAGCCCGATTTGGGGCTCCATCCCAGGACCCTGGGATCATGACCTGAGCCCAAAGGCAGCTGCTTAACCAACTGAGCCACCCAGTTGCCCCATAACACATACTTCAAAATGATTATTTTCTTCAGAGGAAAGAACTTGCCCTGTCAACCCCAAGCTTAATATGTTAATTTATAAAAATGAGTTTACACATAACACATTTATTTACTGTATACGGATGGGCTCAACTGTATTTCTCTGAAACATTGGTTTTATTATGAGAAGCATTATTGCAAAAAGTGGTAACATCCTCAAAATCCATAATTCTGAAAAAAAGACCATCTAGGGGATGAAAAGAATGAGACTTGGCGATCAAGACAGTAAGTAAATTGGGAAGAGAGTTCAGGCTTTTAAGAGCATGGTTTTCCAAGAACAGTCGTTTGTAGAGGGGAGAGATTTTTAGATGGTTTATTTTAAGGTACAGCTTTTACTGGTATGTAGAAGTGATTATCTTTGCTAACAGATTATGGCCTAATGTTCCACTGATAGGAGATAGAAGTCTTTATTCTTTCTTCCCCTAAAACATGTGAAAATCACAAAATCATTCTTGATTTCATAAGCATCTCATTCCCATGGGTCCTCCCTTCTAAAATCTCATCCTGGCCTCCCTCAACTTGCTCAGTTATCACAATAGCCATCAACCAGTATCTCCAAATGCATCTTTGCTCAACAGTCTATTCTCAAAACAGCAGCCACAGGGATCCTGTTAAAACATTCTTCAGATCATATCAGTTTGCTGCTCTAACACTCCAGTGCCTCTGTCTCACTCTTGAGTAAAAATTGCAAGGCTATATGCAGCCTCACACAGGTCCCCAGTGGAGACTTTAAGTCTCCACCATACTGGTAGCCACCCTACTACTTTTTTTTTTTTTTTTAAATATTTTATGTATTTATTTGACACAAAGAAAGAGAGAGAGAGAGGATGGACACAAGCAGAGGGAGCGGCAGGCAGAGGGAGAAGCAGGCTCGCCAAGCAGGGAGCCCGATCTGCGGCTCGGTCCCAGGCCCTGGGATCATGACCTGAGCCCAAGGCAGACTAAACCATTCAGGCTCCCATTTTAGTAGTTCTTGATATGTCACAGACTATACATTTTTTTAACAGGTCTATATAATGTCAATGCTGCTGGTCTGCAGACCACATCTGAACGCATAGGTTGTCTGTTTTGTCAGTGCTCTAATTGTAACCTAGAACCTGCAAATACCTTTTGGAAAATTCTTACTGCTGTAAATGGGAGTTTGGTTTTAGCTTGATTTCAAAATAGCTATCTTGAAAAACTTTCAGTAAACTCATTTGGGTCTGACGGAGTCATATGCTAGAAAGGAGAGTGGTTAGAGGGAATGAAGTCTGAGACCTTGTGCTCTGCAGATACAAGTGTGGTGCACCCGTAGAAACCAGGTGCATCTTTTATTAGCTGGGGCTACACTTCAACACAGTCATCACAGTTACTAAAGAAGCAGTTTTCCCCGTTTTTCCTGTCATGTACCTCTTTTGTCTTTTCCCATTTCTTGCCTTGTGACTTAGTAGACCAAGGCAGGGGACTTGTGTTGATTGAGTGAGCCTGGGGACATTGGTACAGGCGGTAGGCCCAGGAGACTCTAGATAATGAAGGATGGTACCCGATGACTGGATAAAAGGGGGAGTTGAGGGAGATTAAAAAGGGTGTTTCAAAAAGTTAGCTTTAAGTGGGGCACACCTCATTGCTGCTGCTGCTATTTTAGTTTTAAACTCTGGCTTCCTCACTGATTCCTGTTTAATTCCTATTATCAGACTCCCAGCCAGAACTTTAAAAAATTAACATTTTTCAGGAGTAAAAAAATTTCACCTATTGTGATTGATACTTATGAAGCATTTTTATACCATATGTATTTACTACTTAATTTTAAGGATCTTACTGCCTTTATTTAATCTTTCATGAATCAGATCACATCCCATTCAGCAGACAGAAAAGAGCTCCAAGGAGCTATCCAGAATGACAGGCAGGAGAGAGTGGGACAAGGAAGTTGGTTTGTTTTTAAGATTTTATTTATTTATTTGACAGCACAAACAGGGGAGCAGCAGGCAGAGGGAGAGGTAGAACCAGGCTCCCCACTGAGCAGGGAACCCCTTATGAGACTTGATCCCAGGACCCTGGGATCATGACCTGAGCTATAGGCAGATGCTTAACCAACTGAGCCACCTACGTGCCCAAGTGGGACAAGGAAGTTTGTAGCAGTAAGAGGTGAATAGGTTGTAGCAAGGTCACTACTTTAGGGGATGGCAGGGGTCTGTAAGGCATATGTAAGACATGTAAGGCTCTATTTCTGGGAGAGCTGAAATTGTGATTCAGTCAGTATGGCGATGTGGGGTTTAGCCTAAATAACTCCATTCTGAGCCTGTCACCTTGTTTTTAACAATCCCCTCCTCCCCCATGATCACATTCTCAGCCTGAGAAATAGGATCAAAATTGAAGGCACTAGAGCCACTGTCAGCTACCAGTCTGAATCTCTCACAGACTCTGTTGACCGTCTGTGTGGTAGTCCTTCACAGGTCACACCTTCAGGTTCACGTTCCTTAAGTTGGTCATTTTCTCCATTTCTTTTCTAGCTTTCTGGTCATAGGGAAATAATTTGCTTGGTGGTTAGTGGCTATGAACATGCGTTTAAAGCTCTTGAGACACTGTAACACTGTAGGGCAATTGTCAAGAACCTTAGAAACCAGGTAATCCCAGTGTCTGGAGTGTACCTTGGAGTCATGGTCCCCAGGACCCAAACCAATCAAAATCAGTCAAAGGAAGGCTCCGTTGAAGAAGTTCCATGTCAGCCAAGTGGCTTGTCCAGTGATTTCTTTTTTTTAAAGTAAACAGTACCCTCAAGGTGGGGTTCATACTCAAAATCCCGAGGCCAGGAGTCACATGCTCTACCAGCTGAGCCAGTGAGGTGCCCCTGTCCAGTGTTTCTTGTAGCTGAGTTTCACCTTCCCCAGCAGTGTTAATCCGGGTGCAGAAAGCAGGGTTGGCCACAGCACAGACACCTCCTTGCTCAGTGAAATGATAATCGATAAGTTACTTTCTTATTGGCAAGAACTTTGGCCAGAGTCTAGGGATTTTTGTTGAGCAGCTATTACTTTAGCTGTGGATTCTGCAATATCTTTAAGAGTTAAGGAGCTGATACCGTGTGTATTAAAAACTGGGATGAGACACACAGAGGATTTAACCTCTCTGCCTGAAAAGCTGTCTTTTAAAAATAGCTTTATTATACTACTGGTTTGTAAAGTTTTCTGATTTGCTTTCTCAGACTTCATCAATGTCATGGTAGAGGAGGGCAAGGTTGTACAGCCCTGGAGCTTGCCATAAGCTCCAGGTGGTGGTGGTTCTGTTTTTGAAATTGGACCAGAAAAATCCAGAGGAATGCAACAACATTTTTATTTCGTGCCCCCTGCTAACTTTTTTCTCAGCCTCCCAAAAATGTGTTTATCTTGTATGCATGTGGAGCAGTCTGGAATTCTGTGTGGCATTAGATAGTGAAAAAAAGGGAAAGATTGCCCAAATGATAGAGGTTATGGGAGGGCACTCTGTGATTGAGAGACGGAAATTTTGGGATGAGATTTATTTTAATATTTAGTGTTTAAAACTATTGCACATTTTTTTCTTAACTAAGTCTTTGGGGTGTGGATGGAGGTATGGAGGTAGGGACTAGAAGCAAGCAATACCAAATTTTCAAATATCAAATTAAGAATTTTCTCTCATTAGAACAACAACAAAAAAGTCTTTACAGTGAATGAATTGTCTGAACTTCAATATCCTGATAATTATATAATTTGAGAGGAGTGTCTGGCATATTGTAAGGGACCCTGAGGGCCTGACCCCAGCATCCCCCCTCTCCCCCCACCTTTGTCTCCCCAGGATTGTCTGCAAGGATGGCTTCACTTGTCACTGCTCAGGTCTCACAATCTGGCCCTGTCGAATGCCCAGCAAGTGTGTGTCCTCTGTTTTGCCACATTTAATTAGCTCTGGAAATACACTATCAAAGGCTGTCTGGCAGTGGTTCATTAATGGTACGGGGTGAATTCAAAAGCACTAATTAATTGTTTTAGATTATTTGCAAAGCCCATGCTGAAAAACCTAATGCGTGTAGGACAAAGTTGGCAGAGAGGCTGTTCAGAGATTAACCTGGACCTTACCCAGCTCAATTGCTTTTTGGAGTTGGGCCAAGAGGGGAGTTGTTTTTCTTTTTGGAGAAGTGCTTGTGGCCACATTGTTCCCTGAATTCCCAGTTTACTGCTCCAGGCTCTTGGCTGATGGAGCTTTTACAGACCTTGCTAAACTAGGGAACTCAACATCTTCTAGGAGTTTTGTTTTCTGTTTTGTGAGAGAAACACAATTACTTAAAATTTATTAACTAAATAAATACTTCCCAAGAGCCTCTTCTAGTTTGTTATGAAATAGTTTAGGTTTTAGTGTTAAATTTCAAAGGCACCAGGATCAGGCCTTAAGTAGTACCCCATCCACGCACCCCCCCCCCAAACAAATCAGATTCCTCATTTTCTCTGTTTGACTGGCCCAGGGCAGCAAACTGCTACTGCATTTGGAAAATGGTGTTCAAAAATCTCAATTTGAAATCAGGTGCATGCCAGTTTAAGTTCAGGATATGCTGCTGTATGTTTGAAGGGACAAAATAGGCTTGCATTTTGCTACATTTGACATAGCTTATAAAATAATAGTATCTAGAGTTAGCTCAGTCAACTGAATTGTAGAAAGGTGATGGAAGTCCCTGCCCCTTCAAGATGAGAGAGATCTGAGGCTTTCTGGGCCAGGTGCCAGTGCTGGTGACTACAAGCAGTGCAGTCAGTTGAAGATGAAAGTAGAGAAGAATATGTCAGACAGCTCAGAGCCAATTGAGTATTCTATAAGGGAGCTGTTTTCTAAGCAGTATATAGCATTGTTTGAAAACACCCCTCCAGAACTCTTTCAGTCCGTGGGCCTGGCCCTGCCTCCTGACAGACTCAGTGTTTTTTCCTCATCCTTCTGGGCCTGAGCAGCCTATGAGTCAGTAGTTATGTACAAATCCCAGGCCAAATCGTACTTTATTAACATGATTCAGGAGAAAAGAATTCTAATGAAAAATTTCAGAGGCCTGCGCTAGGCTGTTTCATGATATTGTCAGATCTTCCTGAATTCAAAGAAGGCCCCCCAAAATCCGTTATTTCTTTTTACTACTCAGCTTGGAATCTATCAGAAAAATCTTACATGCAACCCTCAGCAGAGTGTGTTTCTGGTTGAGGAATTTATTCCTGAGAGCACAGTAGCCTCTGTTTACTCTTGTGTGAGGCTGGCTGTCCTGAGACTTCGGGCAACCTGCCTCGTCCTCATCCAGCAAACCTAGAGGAACAACTTCGGACTTTTAACCCTTTTTGCAAATGGCTCCCAGGCATCTTGATGGTATTGATAGGAATGCAGATCTCAGAGCTGTGAGAGAACATGAAAGACGTTTTTAGAGTTGGCAGTAAAGCCTTTGAATGAATAAATGACTATGGGTTTTTTTTTCCTGCCCCCCTTTTTTTTTAGTCTTGTTGCATTTTTATTTTAGAAAGTAATATTGTGCTACAGTGTCAAGACTAACCCGTATTTCCCAGATAAATTGTAATATATCATGAATAATGTTACAACTAATGGTTACATTGCTGTCTTAAAGAGTGATTTTCTGTAAAGAGATAAAACAAAATTCAAAGTTACCCTAAAGTAACCATGATTATTTATATTTGAGTGGGAGAGGCAGGTGTTATGATTGCCATTGATAGAATGAAAAATACACAGAATCTGTAGTGTCATGTATGTTTTGGCATCCATGAACATGGTATACCCTTCTATTTTTGTAGGTTTTCTTTAATTTCTTTCAGCACTGCTTTTTGTAGTTTTCAGTAGTTTATTTTGAAGACTATAGTATGTCCAGATGTGAACAGTATTCATTATACTTGACTATTTCATTAGAAGTCGGTTTGAGAACCTCTGTTAGAGATATAATTCTGTCTTCTTCAAACTACTCTTTATTAATAATGATGAAAACTAATTCTTCCTCTGGCCATTTGGTGAGTGAGCTCAAGCACAGATAACTAGGGCTGCTGCTGAAGTGAGTTATTGACCTGGATGGCTTTGTTCTAAATTGTAGAACTCAGGAGTTTGGTGTGTACTTAAGAAATATGGCTTTTTTAAAAAAAGATGTTATTTATTTATTTATTTGAGAGAGTGAGAATGAGCAGGGGTGGGGTGCAGAGAGAGAGGAGAGGGAGAAGGAGACTCCCTGCCGATCAGGGAGCCCAAGGACGCCGAGCTCCATCCCAGGATGCTGAGATCACGACCTGAGCCGAAGGTAGATGCTTAACTGACTGAGCTACCCAGGTGCCCTGAGAAATATGTTCTTTACTCAAGGCTCAAACTGGTGTTCCTGACCAGGGGATAGCCATAACATCTCTTCACTGAGGTGAAATGAACATCCTTATTCCTTTGGACTAAAGGTCAGAGTTAGGGGCAATATCAGAATCCAGAGGCTGAAAATCTTGTGGCCTTTTGCTCTGCCCTTGGGTTTTCCCAGCATATTTTTGCTAGAGCGCAGTCACTCTGATGAAGCTTTATTTGAGACTTGTAACTAGGATTTTGTAGAGATTTTATGCTCCAAATGTGAGGAATGCCTGCGGCCTTTACCAAAGTGAATCTGTTGGACTGTTATACTTTAATTTAGTAAAAGATTCTCCATCACAGTGTTCATTCTTGACAGAAATTTTACAGTAGTTGTGACCTTAGGCTGTGGATTCAGACACAGATTCAGGCCCAGGTTTTGCTTTTTGCAGGCTGTATAAGCCTCAGTGTCCTCACATACAAAAATAGAGATATCAGCAGTATCTACCACACTGTTGTGGTGATTATAAATGAGATAATGCGTATAAATCAGAGGGCTGTGTTTATTTATTTGATTAATTAATTTATTTTTTAATATATATATTTTTAAATTTAGATGAGAGAAAGAGATAACGGGAGAGAGAGTAGGAGCAGGGAGAGGGAGAAGCTGGCTCCTTGCTGAGCAGACAGCCCAACATGGGGCTTGATTTCAGGACCCTGGGATCATGACCTGAGCCGAAGGCAGATGCTTAATTGACTGAGCCACCCAGGCACCCCGGTTTGTGTTTATTTTAAAGGAAACTATTAAAAATAGTGTTCTTTGAAAATGTTAGCATGGTGAACATACTTACCCAGTCCTTTAAGTTGTAAGTCTTATTATTCAGGCATATAGTTGGTTCAAAAATCAGATCTGATCATGAAATACAATTTTGCAGATAAGATAGACTCTGCCAGTGACTAGTTTATTTACTTTATGTTCTGCTTAAAGCAGTACAGTGGGAGCACTGAAGTGTTACACAGTGTGTGATGAAGTTGGGAGGAGGTTGTGAATAAAAAACTTTCTTTTTTTCTTGTTTTGGAGGTTTGAGTCCCAAGTGATGATTTTCAGAACTTCTGTTCCCTAATCTATGGAATAATGCTAATTACTCTTAGTCTGTTGATTATCAGAAGAATGAAATGCATGTAAAGCAGCCAGCAGTTTGTGGCACTAGTAGGTCTTTACAGAGTTAAACCTTGTTTAAGAGAACCAGTATATTTGGGGAAAAGAAAGAGCTGGAACACACCTAGGATGGGCAGAGTGAGTTCATTATTCAACTGTATAATCCCAACAGAGATAAAGCAGGTCAGGGTATTTCTCTGGAAGTTGGCAGATTTGCTGTTGGCTAAGCTGACGACTTAGGTGGCTTTGAAGTGAGCAACATAACAGCCTAAGGATTGAGTCTGGAGCCAGGATGAAGAAGACCTTGCTTATCTAGAGGAAGTGACTTGGCCTTTAGGTGAAGGTTGGAGTATAGGCATGAATCCTTAAGAAAGGTAGTAGTGGCTCTGAGGATTGGGGCTGGGGAGAGAGAGGAGAGCCCAGAAACAATGGGGTGAGACTACCTAATGGTAATTTTCCTCATCTGTGTGGTACCTGTGGGCTTAGTCTCACCCTAACCATGCCTAACGATCCTACTTAAAATTGTAATCCCTCTGAACTTCTGGTATGTCCATTCCTTCTTATTTTGCTGTTTGTTTGTTTTTTTCCCCTCATAGCACTTTTCACTTTAAAACATGCTTATAATTTACTTATGTTTATTATTTACCCTCCCCCCCCCAATAAAATATAAGCTCCACAAAAGTTAAGTTAGTTTGCAGAAGCTCTGGTGTAGCTGTTGAGTATATGTGAAAATTCTAAAGTGGAGGACTTTGTCTCTGCTTAAATGCCCTCAGGGAGAGGGCAGGGACCATCCACTGATCAATCCCTAGCACATAGTAGGTACTTAATGTTTTTTGAACAAATCACTAATAATAACCCTGTCTCACTCATAAAGTAAACTAAAGAGAAGCAACTTTGCTAAAGTAATCAGTCTGAACCTTAATGTATTTTATTTTGGGAGAAGGGAGTGGTATTGGGATAAGGACTAACCTGTGGAGACCAGGTAAGGAGGTCAGCCTTCAGATTCTTAGGTAAGACAATGTCTGAGTGACCTGTGGTGGTGGTTTTGAAGATAGCTACTGGATCTGTCACTAGATAATGTCTTTGACAGCAAGAAGCTATTGCCTCTTGGTAAACATTCAATGAAGCTTTGGCTTAAGACTCTTTAGTACTCTTTACCTTGGCTTAAGTCGTGGTGGTACATTTCATGCAGGAGCTCTTTAAACCAGTGGCTCTCAAAGTGTAGTCATGGATCTGAGACATTCTCAAGAGTTGGTGAGGTCGGAATTGTTGTAGTAATTCAGAGTTGTCTTTTGCACTAGGTTGACATTGCAGTGATGGCATAAAAGGAATATTGGAGAAAACAGCTGGTGCCTTATAGGGATCAAGGTAGTGCCTCACTGCCACACACCAGTTGCAGTTAAGAATGTTCCTGCCAAGGGGCACCTGGGTGGCTCAGTGGGTTAAAGCTTCTGCCTTCAGCTCAGGTCATGATCTCAGGGTTCTGAGATCCAGACCCATATCAGGTTCTCTGCTCAGTAGGGAGCCTGCTTCCTCCTCTCTCTCTCTCTGCCTACTTGTGATCTTTCTGTCAAATAAATAAATAAAATCTTTTAAAAAAAATGTTCTTTCCAAGAAGTTAAAAACCCTCAAATACATGTCTTTTTCACATCCTCTATGATGAAATGGGAAGTAGGCGAGTAGCTCTTCTACATTCCAGAGCGCCATGGCCATTCTGAGGAAACACTTGCACAGTTGTTTGAATTGTGAGCTGAACTGGTCTTTTTTCATGGAATACCATCTTACTTGAAAGGACAACTGACCAGCGATGGTTATCTAGCCTTTGATACTTGGCAGGCATTTTTCGAAAATGAACAAAGTGATCCTGTGATTTCAAAGAAAACAGTTTACAATATTAGTTGCCAATGAAGGATTTTATTTTTCAAGCAAAAATCAAAGTTTTGGAAAACTTATATTCATCCCCTTGGCCATAGCAGTTTCTAAATAGTTAAATACTTTTTTGATGAGATCAATGGAAATATGAAGAAATGTGATTTTTTTGATATCATATAAGAAATATGTCAATATCTGGCATATTTGCATAACTCAGTGAACCGTGATTTTTCCAGATGGCCAATACATGATGTTACAGAATCATTTGAGGGTAATAAAAGATCTCACATCTTGATAGTGCAGGATAAAGCGGTTGATCTTAAAAAATTTTTATTTTCAGATAATTTTGGACTTACGGAAGACTTACATAAATGATACAAAGAGTTCCCATATCCTTTACTCAGCTTCACCTTATAGTAACACATACCCATAGAACTGTTATTGGTACAGTATTAATCTTGGTACAGTATTATTGGTACAGTATTATTAATTGTATTATTATTAATAGAATTTTAATTATTAATAGAATTTATTAGGACTTCACCAATTTTTCCCCTAATGCTCTTTTTCTATTCCAGGACCCAACTCAAAATCTCACATTGCATTTACTTGTCCTGTCTCCTTGGTTTCCTCTAGTCTGTGACAGCTCTCGGTCTTCCAGTGACTTTGACACTATTGAAGAGTGGCCAGTTGTTTCGGAAAATGTTCCTTGGTTTGAGTTGATCTGATAGTCTCTCATGATTGAGATTATGCATTGTTGGGAAGGGCACATACAGGTAATTTGCCCTTCTCAGGGTGTCAGATCGAGGTTACATTAAGTTGATATGTCTTACTACTGGTGATGTTGGCCTTTATCACTTGGCTAAAGTGGTACCTGCCAGAATTCTCTGCTGTAAGGTTATTAGTTTTACCTTTGTAAGTACTCAGTATTTTGAGAGCAATGGATTTTAATGTAACAACGTATGGAAAGTTTATTATGCAATTCAGATTGCACATCACAAATAACCTTTAAGTGATGACTACTTAATGAGTTTAGGTAAAATATCAAAGAAGAAATAGCTAGCCACAAGTATATGAAAAGACTGTTAAGATTTGCTTCTCCTTTGCAATTACATGTCTGTGTGAGGCCAGAGTTCTTCATATCCTTCAACCAGAACAATATATCACAATAAATTGAATGCAGAAATAGATCTGAAAATGCAGCTGTCTTCTGTTAAGCTAGATGTTAAAGAGTTTGCAAAAATGTAAAACAATGCTGCTGTTCTCACCAAATTGTTATATTTCAAAAATAGTTATTTTTCATAAGAGGTAATATTTGCATTAGCATGCTGTGGGTTCATTTTTGGTTTTAAACGAATTAAATATTTTAAAAATTTTCTCAGCTTTCATTTCTGTTGTGCTAAATGTTGATAGATAAAACTCATACCAACAAAATCTCTTTGGAGTCCTCAGTAATTTTAAAGCATAAAAGGAACATAAGACCAAAACCTTTCAGAATTGCTGCTTGCTAAGTAAATGAAGAGCTATTTTAGCACATGGAGGGGGCGAATCTTGTCTTGTGGCCGAAATGAAGTTTCAGTGAAGGATTTCACCTAGAAGTCTTGGCCCTGGGGAGGTCACTCAATACCTCTTTATCTGTTTTTTTTTCCACCTGGCAGTTAAGAGAGATAAGCCCGAGGATCTTCAGATTTCTTTCAGCTCCCAAATTTTATGATTCCCCATCACTGTTGCTCTCAAAGATGTTATCTTGGCAGCATGGGCATTGTGGTGGAGCATTTCACGTTATTTCTAGAGAGCAGTATTTACAAAGTTAATGATGAAAAGGATCCTATCAAGAGGATGGGATATAGTAATATATGTGAGGCAGGGATTTGAGAGTCCCATTCTGACTTTTTAGGCCTGTAAAATGACTTCATCAGTGTCCCCTTCAGAAAATTGTCGTTTTAGATCTTAATTGGTTTTTACTATACTGAATAAGGGTAAGATTTTTAATTATTGCTGAATATTTTGGGGAGTCAGTTTATGTGTATCACAAGTTAAAAAGTGTGTGATTTCCTAGAATTTTTGTGCTATAATGTTCTGTATATGTACATGTAAACTTTTGTGTGGAGATTTATACGTACTTAGGTAAGTCATTTTCCTTTGTTATGGGTTCTTCATATATGCCTGAGATCTATCCTGAAGCAGGCTTAGGTTGTAATATCCTTTATATACTTAAAATCTTAATGAAGTTATTTTAGTACTTTTTAAAAAGACTTGATTAAGACTCCTTAGACATCTTTAATATTTACAAATGTAGACTTAAAAAAGGGGGGGGGCAGCTGGAATGTATTAAGAATTCCAAACTGGAGGAGACTTGATGGCTTTAGTTTTTTTGTTGTTGTTTTGTTGTTGTTGTTGTTGTTTCTTAATAACATGTAACGTATTATCTGTTTCAGGGGTACAGGTCTGTGAATCATCAGTCTTAACACAGTTCACAGCACTCACCATAGCACATACTCTCCCCAGTGTCCATCACCCAGCCTCCCCATCCCCCCTCCCCAAGTTTTTAAAGATGAAGAAGCAAAAGGGACGGGGAAGCCAGGAATATATTGTCCTATTAAGTATCAGTCTCAATCAATTTTTAAACAGGATCCTGAATTCCTGTAATGTGGGTTTTGTAATGGAAACTGCCACAGTTGAGGGCCAGCTCTGTCATAATCACCAATTTGGGCATCTCTGATATTTAGCAGAAATATAAATATCTAATGTAGTGTGTGTTTGTTATACTGTCATAGGAAAATTTTGTAATTGATTCTGAGCCAGATTCCTCCAGTGTTTAAGCTACTACTTGGAAATAAGATTTGGAAGCTGACCTAACTTTCTGAGTACTTCTACAGTTTGGTAAAATACAGCAAATTCAGTATGTAGTATATCTAGAAAAGAAATTTATGATTATCTGACATCAGAAAAGCTTCATGCATCACATTTCAAAGTTTCCTTTAAATAGTTAACTATTTCAGAATCTTTATGTAACCCAGTCGAAGAGGAAAATGCTCTCCAGCTCCCAATAAGACAGCTTAAGAGAGAGCATAGTGCTTCAGAGCACAGGCGTGAGAGCCAGCTGCCTGGTGCTAATCCCAGGTCTGTCAATAAATAGCCTTGTTACCTCTCTTTGCTTCAGCATCCACATCTGTAAAGTGGAGCTAATAGAGTAAGAGCCTCCATCTCACTATACTGTTTTCCAGATTTAATGAGATATGATGCTTCATATGCTCAAACCCCGCCAGGCACTTGCTAAGCTCTGCTGAGCCATAGCTATGAGTATTGGTGTGCTATTAAAATTATTGCTCGGTTAACATGTGGTATATTTTAGGTTGGTTATTTCTTCATGACATCTGAGTTTGTATCTCATTAGTAACATTATCCTCAAGTAATGTTTTAGGATAGGTTACATCTGGGTCGATTTTACATTCATAAGGCTTACTACTGGAGCTCTAGATTTGTGGTATGTTGGTATTTTAAGGATCCTTAGAGATTACCTGGTTCAGTTCAGCCTGGTACATAAATCACCTGTCTAATATCCTGTTGACTGAACCTCTAGCCTTTATTTGAATTTAAAATATCCCTAACCCTTGGGAAATTCTTCTTTGTGTTGTGCAATCCACCAGGCTGCAAACCTCCACTCCCAGCCCCTAGTTCTGCCCTGTAGAGCTGTGTGGAATTTGGTTAACAAATAACCCACCTGAATGGAGACAGGGAGGTAAAAGAATTCTTGATAATTAAGGGTTGTCTAAAAGTGACCAGAATGAATGGTGTATCAATGGGACTTAAAGGACTTTGCTCCCTCTTCATAAAAGAAGTAGGGCTTTTATTTGTAGATGGAGCTGCTTTGAGCTAGTTGGGTGCACATTTGGCAGAGGAATTTGTTCCATGGAGCCTTGGTGGGGCAGTGAGCGGGAGGGGAAAGGCAGTGCCTGGGTCTCTGGACCTCACTCTGCAGAATACCGCCAACCCCCCCATCACGTGCATTATTGCATATGTCCTTTCCTGAAGAGGAGCTTTGTGTCTCAAAGTTTTATCTGCCATATTCTTTTAATTGCCTAAATGGAAGCTCCATGAAAGTAAAGGCTGCTCACCTTGTTCACTGCTATATCTTACAGCTGTAAGAACTTGGGAAATGTAAGTGCTCAGTATTCAAGTGATAGAATTAACAATTAAACATTCAAATGTAAATGTGTTTTCAGTTTAGTGCAGGGAAATGTTAATGTCACTTTCACTTTAACCAGCTCACGTTTGTGACTTTTTTTTTTTTTTTAAAAGATTTTATCCATTCATTTGAGAGAGAGAGAGCATAAGCAGGGGGAGAAGCAGAGGGAGAGGGAGAAGCTCCCCACTGAGCTGGGAGCCCAACATGGGGCTCAGTCCCAGGACGGGGATCATGACCCAAGCTGAGGCAGATGCTTAACCATCTTAGCCACCCAGGTGCCCCTAATTGTGACATTTTAAAATTGGACAAGTGTTTTGACATCTGCCCCCTCCCCATATTTCGTCTCTGTGAAATGACAGGAGAACACCAACCAATCACAGGCTTCATGAGTTTAATAAGTTTATTCCTTCCATTACTATTTGCAGCACCCAGTATTCCTTTGAAATACCAGACAACCCGGCAGTGGCCAGCAGTACACTTCAGACCTTCAGAATTCCAAGTTCAGGTTCTCTGAGCGTTCAGTGCTGTAGGGGCACTTGTCCAAAACTTTTACCTCCCTATAGCTGGGAATCTTTAAATGTACCAGTGAAAAAAGTTTTTTCCCCTATAAGGGGAAGAAAGAAAATCACTCCCCCAAACCCAGCAGGTCCAGCTGTGAGGTCGTTCCTTCTGTCCCATTCTTTAGGCTTGTTTTTTTATAGTAGAGCCAAAGAGATGAAAATCTAACCTGAGTTACAAGAAACAATAAACCGTGATGGCTATAAAGGGAGTGATCAGGAGCAAATGAGATAGGTACGCCTTTACCCCCCATATCCAATATATGTCCTTCACAGAAAAATACCAAAAATAACAGGTCCATAAAATATAGCAGCCAGAATTTTAAAATCCATTCATCCAAGGGTGGCAAAAAGCAGGACCGGGAGCTAGGAGGGTAAATGGCACAGGGAGAAAAAAAGTATTCACATCAGTCCAGGCATGGGGGCTGGCAAATGCGAGGAAAGACCTGCAGAGAAACCTGTGGTCCATTCATACTGGTGTCAGGAAGATTCTGCTTTATGTGCACCAGAGACAGAAATCCCAGTTCCTCAGAGAGAAGGGAACAGGCAGGGGGTCCCTCTGCTTTCCCTGGTGGAGAAGGGGACAAGGAAAAGAACTCCTACAGGTTCCTTCCAGTCCTACCCATCCCTTCTGGATGGCAGGTGACTCAGGGGCCTGGTGGGAGGCGGATACGGCCAAGGGAATTTCTCTGCAGAGGCTGAGCTACTCAGGACAGACTGCAGATAGACTGTCGTGCAGAAGAGTCAGTTGCTTAAGAAAACCACCGTGGAGAAGAGACGCCCCTGGAAAGGGTATTCGCCAGGGGTCTTTGCTTCATTGGCACTGGTAATGAAGGCAGGAAAGGAGAGAGAAGAGGCCACCACCGGTAATGTATCAGGACTGCATTGCTGTGAGGAAAGCCATGGGCAAACCAAATCCAAAGTAGTAAGGCCAATCGCTTTCTGTGTTTAACAGTCACTGGTACATTTCAGTTCCTTTACCGGACCAACAATACTCACAGCAGTCCAGCGAGGAGGGAGGGACATACCCAGAGAACTAACCAGCTGACGCACGAGGCAGATGGGAAGGAGACTCACACACATGCCCTGGATGAGGGAAAGAGCTTGCAGCGAAAGGTTGAAGAGCATGTCAGCAGTTACTTACTGACACTGGGGAATGGGTGAGGCTTCCTCCCCGGTGCCTCAAATTCCACATCAGCTGTCTTGAAATGGTATTTACAGCTTTGCTAGGCACAGAGGGAACACCCAGTGAGCACTGAAAACTGAGGTAAGGAAGAATTCCAGCCACGACCAAACATCTCCATGTTGTGATGGATCACCAGTAATTTGGTCTGTTACCGACTGTAGTACAGGAAAAAACACTTGATAAAACAAGAGGAGACTTCTACTGATGAGATGTAGCTCACTTTCTCTCTCTCTCTCTCTCTTTTTTTTTTTTTTAAGATTTTATTTATTTAATTGACAGACAGACAGTGAGAGTGGGAACACAAGGGCTGAAGTGGAAGAGGAAGAAGCAGGCTTCCTGCTGAGCAGGGAGCCCAGTGCAGGGCTTGATCCCAGGACTTTGGGATCATGACCTGAGCCGGAGGCAGATGCTTAACAACTGAGACACCCAGGTGCCCCCATAGCTCACTCTCTTGCTTCCTTTCTGTACTCTGGGCTCTCCTTGGTGTGGGACATTGCCTGCACTTCTTCCACGCTTCTCCTCTATCTTGTGCTGAATCTGAGCATCGAGCTTTGAGATGGTACAGATTCCCCAAATGGAGTCTTTGATTCCCCCTGGTAAGGTCCTAGAGAGAAGTTTTGACACTCTCAGCCATTTCTTCACCACCCATACTACCAACTACATGGAAGACAGAGAAGCATCTTGAAATCTTTCATCATGAAGGAGCGGACTGTTCTGGTCCTTCTGGCCGCCCCATCCACCTGTCTCTGGCCTGCCTTGCCCCTCGCCCACCAGCTGGCTCTGCTCTTCTTGGCTGTTCCATGCTCAGCTGCCAACTCCTGATGGGGCATTCCCAGGGCCCAAGCTACTGCATCCACCCTGGGCATACCCAGGCCACGCTGGGCCACTCTCGCTTTCATTTGTATGTCATGGCCCATTCTTGGTGCCTGAGCTGAAGGAGAACCCGTCAGGATGGGAAATGAAATCTCAGGAAAAAAATATTTATAATAATTTATGATTATTTGCAACTTTCAGATACATTCAGATATGTGAAGATTTTCTAGAAAGGAAGGAAAGGTTTCTAATTTTATCAAAGGCAGAGGTATACCATGCTGTCAGAATTGGGTGTTTAAATCAGCTCTGCTGGATAGCAGCTTCACACTATAACCCCAGTGATGTTATATGAGCTTAATTCTACTTTGAGTGCTAATGAAACAAGTTGGCCAGAAATATGAATTGTAAAAAGCCATCAAAACATTACAGTGTAGGAGAAAAATGTAGCGAAAATTTAACATAGAAAGTCCAAATAGTTCCCTTTTCTGAAGGCTTTTAAATTTTGTTCTTAGGTAATGTGCAAAGACTATTTTAGGTTGTAGAAGAAATATGTAAAATTAAAATGACATTAGCTGAGAACGTTGCACAGTTAATTAAGAAAATCTGAGCTTCATTTTTTCTTTGGTGTTTGTATCTCTCTTTAAGGTGCCAGTAGCTCCATTTTCTATAGAGAGAGGACATGTATTTAGGTCAGAAATCATTGACATACTCCTTGAGTTATCTTGGGTCAGTATTTTCTCCGGGAAGGAACACCTTTTGATTTTGGAACCAGAATGCTGGTTCCTGCCTTCTAGTCCAGGTACCACCCTCCCTGCACACTCTCCCTCTCTCCACCCTCCCCCCAACTCCATCCAGGGCTGGCCTTGGCTTAATCACTTGACTCAGTAAGTCAATACCTTCATGACTTTGAGTGAGTTACTTAACATCATTCCATCTCAGTGTTTTCAGCTGCAGAGTGAAGGCAATAGTATATCTCAAGGTTTTGAGATATACTTTATCTACTGTATACTATAAAATTTACATACAAGTAAAATGCTTAGAAGAAAGCCTGGCACATAGTAAATACTCCATAGATGATATTAATATTACTGCCAAATGTGGATATTTTGAGGGTAATAGAGTGGAAAAAAGCTTTTAAAGAAACTGGAAATTTCCCCATACAAATTCCAAGGAATATTGATCATTGTCTCCAAGATGACGTCAGTATTTATAAAATACTGTGCCATTTAAGCCACTTGCTGTGCTTCCATTTGCACTTCCCTGTGGGAGGTGTGGAGTTGATTTCTGAGGTGCTCCATTGATCACGAACTAGGAATGCTCTAAAGAAAAGAAGGTATAAGTACTAACTAGCTAGAGAATGAAATAACTTTGAATTTTCTAAAGCTGTGCCTTTACTCGGAATTTTAATTTTGTTGAATTTCTATGTAATGGAATAAAAAACTGTTCCATTCTTAGATTCACACTGTTCCATTCTTAGATTCACAATGTTCATAGGCAAAATGGAAAAAAATAGATAAAAATTGTAATTTTGAGGGGAATGTTTTTATTTGGTTCTAGATTTATTTATTTGAGAGAGGGAGAGAGCATATGCAGCAAAGAGGATCAGAGAGCATTTTAACGGATGTGGGGCTTGAACTCGTGACCATGAGATCGCAACCCTGAGACCACAACCTGAGCTGAAACCAAGCCTGTAACTCTTAATCGACTGTGCTACCCAGGCGCCCCAGGGGGAAAGTTGTTTTTTTTTTTTTTTTAATAATTATCTACATCGGGCGCCTGGGTGGCTCAGTGGGTCAAGCCGCTGCCTTCGGCTCAGGTCATGATCTCAGAGTCCTGGGATCGAGTCCCACGTCGGGCTCTCTGCTCAGCAGGGAGCCTGCTTCTCTCTCTCTCTCTCTGCCTGCCTCTCCGTCTACTTGTGATTTCTCTCTGTCAAATTAATAAATAAAAAATCTTTAAAAAAAAATAATTATCTACATCAATCAAATTCCATGGATGTCTTAATTATCATTTTGTGTTTCAGAGATTGGAGGAGATTTTGAACATGCTTTCTTCCCCCCCCTAGTATATTGGCCATTATATTTAACAGTATTTGGGGTTTTTAAACATAGAGGTAATTAATTACGAAGCATTTTGATGTTGAGCAGGCAAAGGAAACACATTACTTTGTGTAAACAGAGGTTAATATGGAGTCTTTGAAGTCTAAATATTGAAGTATTTGCCTAAGGACAAAGTTCCTAACTATTTAGGTTTCTTCTGGCCTGTAATGAACTAAGTGGTGGGAATAACACAGAAACATCTTACGTGTGAAACATTTGGGTCTTGTTTGGAAAGCACGAGGGATCTAAGTTTTCAGGTTTACCGTTGACTTACACTGATAAGTTAGAAAACTTTGTTCCTGTTTTCCTCTCCTTTTTGTGGTCTGATTGGCTCATGGTTGGTAAAGACAGAAGCATATGTTTTTGAGAGAGATAAGCCTTCATTCTGTTTACATTTTAAAGATCACCATCTCTGGAACTGGCACTGGGACCAAAGAATGCTTATGACTTCCATGTTAACATGGGGATGGGTCTGAAAGATGTTAAGTGAGGTTTATGTTCAGTTCCGTTCTATGGCTTCCTTGGCCCCAGCCAAGATAACCTGGTTTTGTAAGAGCCAAGAGAACCTGCCTTATAATCTCTATTTTGTAGCTGTTCTTACGTTTTTATCTGAAAGCATCTACCTTGAGGACAGAAGCTCTACTTCGTAGAGTGGAAAAACAACTGTTTCTAATCTTAGCACGTGGACAACAAAGAGAGGGACCAGGGGTATACATGTTTTCAGACACGGTTGTGTTTCACACCTGCCCTAGTTGTATTACTGGTCAAGCGGATCTTGTGGCCTTTGGGCGGGATTGCCTTGGGAAGATGGAAACACAAGAGGGATAGTTTCTAACTTAGAAAGACCTCTGGGACTCCAGTCCAGAAGTGTTGTGTTTTTTTTTTTTTGTTTTGTTTTGTTTTTGTTTTTTAACCTGTGCATGTCAAGTGGGGTTTGGTGTTTCCTGCTGTGGAGGTGGGGAGAACCATGTCACACCTTCACAGAGAAGGGAAAAAGCACCCGATGGCATACACGATTTCAGAAGCATCACAGGCCCAGCTCCGTGTTCACTTTTCCAAGGTCCTTCCTGTTGCACTGAACTCTGGCCCTGCCCCCTCCCACCCTCTTGGGACTGTGGAACCCCCAGGCAGGAAGTTGCCACTCCTATGCCCTTTACTCTCTCTCTGCCCTCTGGCAGAGTTGTGTCATGCGGGTCCAGGCCCCATCTCAAACCACATTCCTCTTCAGTGCCCAGGCTCCTGTGTGAAGTCCTGGCCGGTGTGATTGCAGCTCCTGTTGACCCACTGTTCACAGAGGCATAGGAACACATAGCCCAGACTGTAGAACCCAAAGAAAGCTCTGGGTGACCTCTGCTATTTAGCAGCTGCTCCTAGCACCAGTCACTGTGGCAACTGGGCTCTGTTTATGAAAATGAACAAGGACCTCAAGGCCGGGGCATTCACACCATGGACAGAGCTCCCCCTGGAAATACATTGCCTGCCAGATTGCCAGGGCTAAGCCAAAACAAAGACATACCAAACAAAAGTAGCTGGGGAAGTGTTCTGCCCTTGGGAGACATGCACCATGGCCTAATTGCCTGATACCCTCTTTTACCAAACAGAACCGTGCTAGGATGAGCTTATCCTGGTTATGCCAGAGAAAGAAGGAGGCAAATACCCTGGTACTTGAACAGGTAATTTTTTTTGAATCTACCCTTGCGTTGCACAGGGCTGTCCTCTAGCTGTGGGTTTGGAAGGAAGTTAAGTACCAAGGATCTGACTTTTTGAAAATCTTATTTTAGGTCCTACTTTTTTGTAAACTGTAAAGCTATTTTTGGGTCTGCACCTTTAGAATAGACCCTTGTCTGGAATAAATTGAGTTTGGAGTTTGTCCTTTTTGAGTCCTTGCTTTCACAGTGATGGTCCGAGTACTCCCCATGGGAAATGGTGAGCCATAGAGATCTTTGAGCACACTGTGAAACCCAGAGCTTCATTTGAGGGGACTGCTATGTTCTGGGTGCTTCTAGCATTCTTAGGTTTTATGATTCCATGGCTAGACCCTTCCAGCATCTGTGTCTTTCAGCCTCATTTAGATGCTCACTGGGATACTCCACTGGGGTGTAGATAGATGAAACTATAGCCTACATTGAAAGTTCCAAGAGTTGAGAGCTGGAAGGACTCTTAAAAATTATCAGACCACACTGCCCTCTTTTATAGGTGTGTAAGCCAAGGATAAATTCGCTTGGCTAGTTTGGCAGAGCTGGGGCAACTCCACAGGTCTTCCGAAGCCATCCCAGAGCTCCCTTCCCTGAACTGTACCTTGTCACTGTAAAATATCCATTCACGGAGCGCTTAGCTGGCTCAGTCTGTAAGAGCATGTGACTGATCTCAGGGTCATGAGTTCAAGCCCCACGTTGGGTATAGAGCTTAATTTAAAAAAAAAAAAAAAGACTTAAAATAGCCATTTGGTGCATTGAGAAGGACTTGAGGTCTGCCACCTGGTCTTGATCTGATAGATGTCAAGGAATTGGGATAAAAGGGGAGTGGGTTTGGGGGGGGGTGCTGCTTATGAGCACAGTGAGAAGAATGTGGGCTTAAACCAGAGTCCCTTCCTAGAGGGATTCAGGCCTGTGGCTCTATCCCAGCAACACTTTACTCCTTAACTTCCCTCTCTAAATCCTGGGGTTTGAACAGCTGGTGCTCCTCATGAAGGTGACCCATGCCAAGGGACCCTTCACTGCAGGGAAGGAAGTAAAGCTAAGTGGACTTGGTCCTCCTTCAACACTCAGGTCTTTGCGGTAACTGGGGTGGCTGCCACTGTTGGCTCATGATAATTTCTTAGGAACTCTCCTATTGATAAACCAAACCAAATCAGTAGTGGTCTTCCTTTATCTGAGGATTTAAGTTAAATTATAACCACAAGTATCCTGTCGGTTTCCATTTGTTTGGGTACTGAACATGTGTACTCTGGGCTCTGACTGTGATGTTTCTGCCCTATCTTGCCGGAGATCCCTGTGGGAAATGTGAGTTTGCCACGTGGCAGGCTCTTTTTCCTCTGGCCAGTTAATGAAGCTAAAATATTGTTGGGGTTGATTGGTCATATCTGAGGGTTCATCATGGGCATGAGTATAGGTATAAGCAACTCCCATGCTCTCCTCTGTGTAATTGTAATCAAGGGAAGAAGCCCACTTTTCCGGGTTTATTTTGTAGCTATCATGACATTCAAGTTCTCTGGACAAGGGAAGGGAAGAAGTTGGGAGTATGTTCTGTGCTGGCTTTGTCACAGGCTTTGGAGGGCAGACCTCAGGGTGATCTGAAAAGCCAGTGCCCTGAACTAGGTGAAGCCATTAACCAGAGTGATGTCTGGACAGTCTGGAGCTGAGCAGGTTTCTCTATTATCTATTTACAGCTAGCCAGGGAGGTTAATAGCAACTTCGCTGGGAGCCAGTGTCTGCACTGGCTGTAACTCACTTGTATTCTGGACCCGGGTCAGAGAAACTGAATAGATTTATTCATTCAGGGAGCAGTGAGTAACAGCAGCCTTAGCTGCAAAACCAGCTCTTTTCAGCTTTTTTTTTTTTTTTTTTAATTTTATTTATTTATTTGACAGAGAGAGATCACAAGTAGTCAGAGAGGCAGGCAGAGAGAGAGGAAGGGAAGCAGGCCCCCCGCTGAGCAGAGAGCCCAATGCGGGACTCGATCCCAGAACCCTGAGATCATGACCTGAGCCGAAGGCAGCGGCTTAACCCACTGAGCCACCCAGGCGCCCTCTTTTCAGCTTTTTGATGATGTGCTCTATTATTGTTTTTAGCAGGTTGGCTAAAAAGTGAACCTGTTTGAGTCCAGGCTTTCTTCCTCTCTGTCCAGCACTCACATGCTTGCTTCTAGTTTGCTGCAGTCGATTAGTAGACATTTATCAAGTGCCTACTATGTGCCAGGAACTGTGTTATCACAAACCAGTGACTTATTCTTAGTTAATGAATGACCTTATGCAGCAAGCATACAAAGGAGCCTTAAGAAGGGGTGGATAATCGGGACCTTTTGTGTCTCTTCCTGCTCATTCTTCCATGCTTTCACATCAGGGAAAGGAAGTGGAAGTCAACTTAAATTAGTTTATTTTGGTAAGAGCAGTTTTAGAAAAGGTTTGGAGGAGGAGATTGAAACTGTTGAGACTTAGGAGGTTTGGGGACTACTGCTGGAGTTTTCTTGTTCTTTCTAGGCCAGGGACTTTGTCCCAGTTACCACTGATAATGGACCCTTTTTATGTTTAACTGTCTTGTCAGTAAGTCAGTGACACATGCTGAGAATAGAAGCCAGTACCATTCCATGTTGTAAACGCCAGTCTATACACACCCCACTGGTTCTGTTGTTGTGATTGTTGCTATGATGCTTAGCCTCCAGTGCTAGCCCTTTGCCTGGCATTTTACATCACACCTACGGGGTCCCTACCCCTATCTGCTCACCTTCCCTGGAAGCTCAGGACCTTTTCCACATCGCACCACAGGAAGTGGTGGAGGGGAAGGAACATGAGCCTTCCCTCTATAAAACGAAGTCCTTGCTTGAGGCAGTGAAGGGAACTGTATAAGTTTTAATAGGGAAACCTTTAATCAGGTAAATTTTTTTCTGTTAAACTCTGCTTTTTAAAATATTTAGGGTGAAGTGTAACTCTGTTCATTGTCTTCTGCTCTTTTGAAATACATAACTTGTGATGGTTGACCATGTGGTAGACTCAGAGATGTAGCCTCTAACCTATGCTCTGTAAGTGCTTCCTGACCCATGAGGGAAGAGAAAACATTAGGTGACATCATTAGAAGCTTTTTTAGTTAATGCAGGACAGGAGAAAATGGAAATTGGACTAATTGCATTCAATTCTTAGGTGGTTCTGTCTTTTCATAGGGTTATCTTAACTGAAGACAGGTTTCCTGGTGGTTTTAAGAAGAGCTCAGTAGGTATCAAGGTTTTGTTCATGATCCAAGGAAGAGTGATGTGATGCTGCCTTTGGTTTTTTTAGGAGAGAGCGCCTCTTTTCCCAGACCCCCAGCATATCTCTCTCTGCGTTCACTGGTTGAATTGATATAGCGCCATCTGTCCTTGAACCAGTCACTGGCAATGAGTAATGGAGTTGCCATGACTGGCTTAGACTGATCAGCTAGAGAATCAATCACATTGCTTACTATAGGGGTCTCCAGCCAAAATTTTTGTGAGCAGACTTCCAGTAGAAGAAATGCACATCTAGTGGTACCGTGTAAGAGTAAGAGGTCAAAGGCAAAGTAATGGAGAGGTGGTCCTGGCCCTTGTTTGTGTTCCCTCAGTTCCTAGACAGCTT
The DNA here is from genome assembly GCF_022355385.1 of Mustela nigripes. Taxonomy (NCBI): domain Eukaryota; kingdom Metazoa; phylum Chordata; class Mammalia; order Carnivora; family Mustelidae; genus Mustela; species Mustela nigripes. The sequence goes on along the minus strand of NC_081570.1, from coordinate 77,984,969 downwards.
TCTGTGGTACCCTCTAGCGTGCTACCCTATATACCTGCCTCTCTTCCCATTTCTAGGATATAGCTTCTTAAGGCTAAGGTACTGTCTCACTCGATATTTGTGGCCACTATAGCTGGCACATAACAGGATTTGAACAAATTGAATGAAAGGAGATGTTTCAAATTTTTTGTGTTTTAACTTTTATCAAACATTCCTTGAAGTAAGTGGACCTTTGATATCTTATTCATTAAATATTTTATAACAACTGTGAGATATAATTCACCTATTGAAAGTGACTGGTTACAACTCACTAGTTTTTTAGTATGTTCATTCACAGAGTTGTTCAGCCACTACCACAGTCAGTTTTAGAACATTTTCATCACTCCCCAAAGAGATTCCATACCCATTAGCTGTCACTCCCTACTATCCCCTTCTTCTAGCCCCTGACAACCACTAATCTACTTTCTGTTTCTGTGGATTTGCTTATTCTGGACATCCTATGTCAATGCAGTTCTACAGTATGTGACTTTTTGTGTCTGACTTCTTTTACTTAGCATAGTGTTTTTAGGGGCCATCCATATTGTAGCCTACAGTAGTATTTCACTCTTTCTTATGGCTAAATGGTATTACAGTGTATGTGTAGACCACATCTTATTGATCCATCATCAGTTGATGAACATGTGTGTTGTTTCTAGTTTGAGGCTATTACAAATAATGCTGCTAAGACCATTCATGTACAAGTGTTTATGTGGGCATATGTTTTTATTTGTCTTGGGTATATGTGTACCTTGGTGTGCAGTAGCTGGCTCAAATGGGAGCTCTGTGTCTATCCTTTTGAGGAACTGCCAAACTATTTTCCTCAGTGGTTACATGTTACATTCCCAGCCTAGTTTTTCCACATTCTTGCCAGCCCTTGTTATTATTTGTCTTTTTGATAATAGCTATTCTGGTGGGTCTCAAGGGGTATCTCCTTATATGTTCATCAGTTTAAAAAAACAAAACAAACATTCGATTGGTTGTGTCAGAAGCTCTCTGTTAGTAACCTTGAGCCTTTCTACCTCTCTGATTTCATCCCCTTCATGTTTTTCCTCTTAATTTATGTTCCACACCACTAAATTGTTTTGTAGTCTCTACACCGCCATGCTGTTTGTTACTTCTAGACCTTTGCTTGTGTTCTTCCCTCTGCCTGGAATATGAATAGAAATGCTAATGCTAATAATAATAATGATAGCACTGGTTAACTCTTAACATAGCCAGCTAGTCATAGAGCAGGCATTTGGTTCCAGAGTCTATGTTCCTAAACACTGTGCTATATATTTTTTTCTTTTATTTTTTCTTTATTTTTTTAAAAAGATTTTATTTATTTGTTTGACAGAGGTCACAAGTAGGCAGAAAGGCAGGCAGAGAGAGAGGGAGGAAGCAGACTCCCTGCTGAGCAGAGAGCCCGATGTGGGGCTCCATCCCAGGACCCTGGGATCATGACCGGAGCCAAAGGCAGAGACTATCCCACTGAGCCACCCAGGCGCCCCTATATATATATATATATATATTTTTAAATCAGCTTTATTGAAGGGTGCCTGGGTGGCTCTGTCAGTTGAGCATCTGACTCTTGGTTTCTGCTCAGGTCATGATCTTGGGGGATGTGAGGTCAAGCCCCTCATTGGGCTCTGCACTCTGTGCAGTTTGCTTGGGATTCTTTCCTCTCCCTCTGCCTCCCCCTCTGCCCCTCACCCCTGCTCACAGGTGCATGCACGTGCCTGCTCTCTTTCTTTCTCTTTCCCATAAATAAATAACAATTTTAAAATAAAACCAATTTCCTTTATTGAAGTAAAATTTACAGGACTAAAATGCATATATTTTAATGGTACATATATTTTAATGGATTTTATATATAATGTATACACTTCTTTTAAAGATTTTATTCATTTATTTGACAGAGATCACAAATAGGCAGAGAGGCAGACAGAGAGAGAGGAGGAAGCAGGCTCCCTGTTGAGCAGAGAGCCTGATGCAGGGCTCAATCCCAGGACTTTTGGATCATGACCCGAGCTGAAGGCAGAGGCTTTAACCCACTGAGCCCCCCAGGTGCCCCTGTGATGTACATACTTCTTTAACCACGGCTGCAATCAAGTTACAGAAGATGCAGATTTTTGTATATCACTCCCTCCTTCCCCCCCAGTTCTCCTGTCCCTTTGTAGTCAATATCCCTGTCCCAGGCACTTACTGACCTGCTTTCTGTCACTATAAGTTACTTTGGCCTGTTCCAGAGTTTCATGTATTCTCCTGAGCCTGGCTCCTTTTGCTCAGCAAAAATTTTTTTAGAGTTAAACAAGTTATTCTGCTTATCAGTAGTTTCTTCCTTTTCAGTGCTGAGTATATATCCATTGTATGGCTACACCCCACTTTGTGTGTTTATTCACGTGTTGATGGGCATTTGCTTGTTCTCTTTATTATGAAAAAAATGGTATGAACATTTGCAAACATGTCTTTTTATGAACATATCTTCCAATTTTTCTTGGGTAAATACCTAGGAGGGCAGTTGCTCCATTGTATGGTAAGTATATGCTTAACTTACAGAAACTGCCACCCAGTTCTCCAAAGTAGATGCAGCTATACTGATTTAATATATATATATTAAAAAAATATATATATATATATTTATATAAAATATATAAATATATATATATATATATATTTTTTTTTTTTTTTTTTAAGTAAGCTCTGTGCCCACCATGGGGCTTGAACTCATGACCTCAAGATCAGGAGTTGCATGTTCTACCAACTGAGCCAGCCAGGTGCCCCCTGTACTGATTTTAGTACATATTTATCCTTTACTCTCCTTTTTGCTTGGGTAGCTTCTTTTTTTTTTTTTTTTAATATTTTATTTTTAAATAACCTCTGTACCCAGTGTGGTGCTTGAACTCACAGTCCTGAGATCAAGAGTTACATGCTTTTCTGACTGAGCCAGCCAGGCACCCCTTCACTAATTCTGAAGAATTACCTCAGACATCCCCTGCTTGGAAGGCTTTTTTGACACTTTGATCTTTCCCTTTTTTGAGGTGAATTAAGGAGGTTCCTCCTCCATGTTCCCATAGCACCTTGGTTATTGAAATTGTTACCTTGCCCATCTTTTCATCAGACTGAGCTCCTTGAAGATGGAGAAAGTGTTATTATTTCTGTATCCCTCATGGTTTGGATGATAAACCTAATAAAATATAGCTGGATGCTCAGTAAATGTTTGTGAATGGGTGACTGACTGGAGCATTATTCAGCTGACAGGGGAGTTTATGGCCCTGTAAGGGAGGTAAAACAGGCAAGTAAATAACTATAATGTAAAGTAGAAATTAATAAAGATGAAGAACAAAGTTTATGGGAATTCAGAGAGAGAGATGGCTTTTGATGGGGATGGTTTGAGAGGTTAACAAGGGAGGTGGACATTTCAGCTGAGCCCCAAAAGATAGATGTAGATGTATAGAGATACTATTGGTTTTAAGAGGATTTAACTTGAACTTCTGTCTCAGAAGGTTGAGCAGGTTGGAGGTTGAAGGCTGTGTTTGGGTCAATTACACTAAGATGCCCTGTTTTGTAAGCTTTGCTATTCCCAAGAGGTACTAGGTACTAGATACTAGTACCAGCAGGTATTAGGGGATACTGAAATGTTTTCTTTCTCGCAGTAGAAGAATATGAATGTGTTTCTCTGTGTGTCTTTCTTTTATATCTCTAAATTCTAAGTCTTCTAGACTAGAGGAAAAAAAGCTTCTCTTACCTCTTTTCTTCTCACCGCATGATGTGGTAACAGTCACACAAGTCACATCATTGCCACGGCCCTGCCTTGGAGGTTGTCTCATCTCCCTGGTCCCAGACATCTAGGTGCACTTTTCAGCCTGCTTGTGTACTTTTCTTCTTTATCATATGTTCATAGAATATTATAGCTGGAAACTTTCAAAATAATCAGATATCGGGATCTTGTTTTACAGATGAGAATTGACCTTAAGACCCATACCATTGCCTGGTTAATGATAGTAATGTTTAAAGCTGCCGTTCATTGAGCATGGTGGTGTGTATCATATGATAATCCATGTGACAGCCTGGCAAGGTGTAGGTATGTCTCTGTTTTACAAATGAGAAAACTGAGGCAAAATCTTAGATGGCACAATGCAGAATGAGGAGTCAAAGCCAGAAGTTTTCACTACTGCCTGCTACTGAGCCCAGGCAAGACCCTGGCTCTGCTGGGACACTGGCCACAGAGAAGGAAGTAGGGCCACAGAAAGCCCTCAAGTAGAGGAGAGGCTGTCATCACACAGGTGGAGGAGAACAGGGTTCTCTGCTGCCTACTGAGACCCTGGAGTGCTGGTCTTTTTGAACCACATTTGACGCCTCCCCAAATAAGACATCCAGAGCAGAAAACTACTCAGCCAGTTTCAGTTGATTCAGTTGGCTTGATTCAAAATTATTTGTATGACAGTATGTATTTTTAGTTTTTCATTATACAAATAAAACTGTGTTCATTATACAAGTAATAAAAAACTTAAAATACATGTACATGGGCGAAGTTGATTCAGGGAGACCAAGAGCAGAGTCCCAGTGCCCGTTTAGCTCCCTGACCCCACTCTAGCGCTGCCCCCACCGTAGGTAGGAACTATTTACCATTAGAATTATGTGTTCAGTCCTCTTTCTCTGTGCACTTGTGTACATCTACACATAGTTTTAGGGAGTTAATAAGTTGTATCATTCTTTATGTACTTTTCTAAAATTTTTTAAAAAAAACTTAACAATATATCATTGAGATGTTTCTGTCAGTACAAATAGCACTATTTTAACTGCAGTATATATATTTCATGGTACGGGTGTACCCTCATGAACATTTAGGCTATTTCTAGTATTTCTTTATTGTAAATACTATGGCAGTTAACACCTATGTCTGTAACACAGTAATACCTTTACAGTTATGTTGTAAAGTTTTGATGTAATTATAGTTATGGTGTAATATCTTAACAGAGGTGTTGGCTGCTTCATGTGCTACCCAAACTTGGCTGAGAATATTTTGCAGAGGGCTCAGCATATTCATAGTGGCCTTTATTATTGAATGGTCACACCCTCTGAAATGTATTAATTGAGCATTATGATTTCTTTATAAGCAAAATGTCAGTAACGACTTAATATGTGCTAGGTACTTTCTTATCTGTACCTTATTGAAATCTTTTAACAATCTTGTGAAAAATGTGCTGCTACTTACCATTTACCTGAAACTAAGACTTGGAGTGACTGTGACTTGTGTTAAGAGACACGACTTCTAAGGAGCCCATTTAGAATTTGAACCCTTGTCCTCTGTTACCAGTGCAGTGTCTCTTCTCCATTGTTCTGAAGCTGGTCCTTTCTCTTGAAGTCTTTAAAGAGAAAAATTATAGGAAGTAAAATGTCCTTGAAATAATGCATCATAGTGTGAGCGGAGAGAGGAAGAGCTGGCATCCTCTAGGTCGGGGGTGGTGTGGGGGTACAGCCTCTGTCTCTGGCATCAAGCTTGGAGGTATGATTCATGACTTCAGGAGGCTGCGAGAGCAGCTACACTGAGAGACCTCAGTGCCCTCACAGCAATGTCCTGCTATTGTGGGCTGTGGATTTAGTATCATAGTTAAAAAAAAAAAAATCACCACCAGGAAAGGCTGTGCGTTTAGATGCAGCTGCCTCTGAGGGCCCTCCCCCAACAGGAGAATGGCCCTCAGTGGACAGATTTTCTCTGCTCCCTTTGAGTCTTCATTTCCGTATGGGTCAGAGGTTATTTTAAACCTGGGGAATGCCTTAGCTCTTCGGGAACGGGACAGTGCAGTGGGGTGATGGTGGGAATGGAATCATTGTTTTGAACTCTTCCAGCAAGGACCCTGTGCTTGTAGGTCTCCTGAAGTAGGTGTGAGCAGCCTTTCCTCCCAGAGGTGAAATTTGAGCAGTTTGGAAAGGGGAATCCGTTCTGCTCTTCTGGCAGAATGACCCGTGCCCACGGATCGTAGGGGGATCCTGTGCATGCTGTAAAGTAATCAAAAATTTAAAAAGAAGTCATCAGATATATTGGAGGAGGAAAGTTAAGAAAACGTGAAAAAAAGACGACGAAATACAAATCTCTTATAGAGTAAATAATGTTCTTATAGTGAGCATGTCAGCATTTTTAACAGATGTGTGCTCAAGTGTATTGTGACTCGGAATGTATACAGAAGGCACAAGCACAAACGTAGTCCATGTTTACATTCAACTTTCACCTCCAAAATACACACATGGACAGTCTCACTTGTGTAGGTATAATTACACCTCTGAAAACTCCCTTGGTCCCTTTTTCCTCCTCCTCTCCTCAAACACATATTTTGTTTTACTTCCCTAAAGACACATGATACATATGAGAGAACATACTACTCAGTTGCCTCACACCTCTCTGAGTAGTGTATAAACCATGACGTGGTGAAACACCGGGGACGCAGATCCACTGGGAATCCTAAACACTGGTTTCTAGCCACAACTGTGCTGGAATGAAAATAGAAAACAATGAGGCATGTGCAGAGTCAGCTTTTCTCTGTGTCTTGGCTCAGCAGTTTTCCCGCTGTCCTAAACTTTACTTTAAAAAAAGCTGGGGAAAAAGAGGAAATGATCCAGTGTTTTAGAACTTTGGTATAAAATAGCAGGTTAGGGTTGTGGGGACACTTACTAAAAAGCCAAAGCTTAGTTCATGGTGAGAAGTCTCACTGTTCATTGCTCCGTTGTGAGGACTTGGATGTGTGTGCGCCCAATGCAGTCCACAGCTCACCACCTATGTGAGAACAGACACAGCCGTGGATTTCCGTGGCGGCATGGTACCAGCTGCATTTGGTCTTCATGAAGCCTGGGTTTTATTTTTGCTTTTGCTGCCCACTTGCTGTGGAATCTTGGAAATGCCATTTTTTTCATTCATCTCCCAAAGAATTCCATCGAACACGTATTTACTGAGTGCTTACTATGTACGAGGTCTTGTCTCAGGGCTGGGGAGGATGAATAAGATAACACTTGACTCTAATACGCTTAGATGCGGGGGACGGGGGGTCCTATAGTTTGGTGCTGTGGTGTGCCCATCAGAGAAGAGCCAGCATGCTGCAGGGATCCAGAGGAAGGGGTGAGGCTGTGTCTAACTGAGAGGCTTCATGGAGGCAGCGAAGAGCATTAAGGTGAGCATGGAAGTCTAGCTGGGCTTCAGGCATGGTGAGGACTTGGAGTGGAGATGAGTGCAAGAGTGGATGTGGGTGCAGGAGGCCTTTCTGCATGACCAGACCCCAGAAGGGAGTGGTGCTGTGTGTGGTAGATGTGGACTGCCAAGCCAAACCGTCTCTTAATCTTCTTCAGTTTCCTCATCTGTAAAAAAAGCAGATGAGGTTTCCTTCTGTTTCCATGTGCCGAAAAAAGAGAGTATTATGTTTGCCCCGTCAGCATGCAAATCACACCTGGTCCAGTGGGTCTTACACTTCGTGCTTGAAAACTATTAGGTTTTTAGCCCTTTATGAAAAATAGACACCCAAAAGCAGCCCCCACTTTCCTTCTTGTTTTTTTTTTTTTGTTTTGTTTTAGCACCGTTACCACTAGGATGCTATTTACTATAGGCAGGACTTGGTAAATAGGAAGAAAACACTAAGTGATGTGTCCAGCCTTTTTCATGAATGGTACAGGAATCCAAGTTGACATTCTGTAGTTTACTTTGAAAACTTTGTTAGTGAAATATTATTTCGGACATCTGTAGATGCATCTGTAAAAAGGAGAAAAGCCAAGACAGAGGGAAATGTGAACATCAAGTAGGTTCACATTTTCTCCCTGTTATCAGTAGCACTTTTCGGAAAGTACTGATTAAATATGAAGGCTGATTCCAGTTTTTGGTTTACTTACCTTGCAGCGTACCAAGTCAAGGCTGAGCTGGGGGCCACCTTCCAGAAAGCAAAGACTTCCTTTCTGACTGGAAATAGTCTGTATTTTGTTTGACCTTCAGAATACTCGTGGCCTTGCTGAAATACATGGGCCAACATTTGTCCTGGCAAGGCCAGCGCAGTTTAATATTGGTGTCTGCAGAGATTACCTTATAGGCCATTCAAAGCAGCAGGAGAAAGGTGATTATAGTAACTCAAACATTTGCGTCCTTTCCGGCTTAAAAACCAAGGAGGTGATTTAAAACAGGCAACATTTGAAAACAAATACCAACAATGAAAGAACAAAACCCTTCTTGCAGTTCCTAGTTGTCTAAATTTTTGAGAACTTTGCCAAGGTCAGAGTGTTCTTTTGCGAGTGACCTTGTCAGGAAGAGGGATTACATCTCACGTATTACACTGTGCTGATAACTACAGCCCTCTCCTAACGATTGTCAAATATGGACCTTGGAAAGCACGATTTCCGTGCCTTTTGAACAGTATGTTTTTTATGATGCTTTGTTTGTAAAAATACTATCACGTGGTTAGGGATTTGCATTAACACCCTAATGTCAACTGGAGTTAGACCTCATGGTAGGTCTTTTTTCCCCATCAAGTTAGAGGCAGAGTCCAAAGCCCGAGGTCGAGTTAAAAGTTACTGTTCTTACTTTAAAGCAAATACATAACTAGAATTCTTGTTGTATACTGGGTTCTTGAGTTCTTAGCGAGTCCAGTAATTTTCACTACTTAGGGCCACAGTTTGATTTTGTCAGATGCATAGTTGACGAGATGATAAACGATAAGGTACTCAGCGATTACATGGGTTCATATGTGGTGACGTGAAGATGTTTTCTTTAATAAGAATATCGGTTATATGGGAGTAATTGAAAATAATCATATCCTGTTGTCGTTGATGTTCTGTATTAATTTAGGGGAAAAGAGTGAAATACGGATGTTTTATTCTGCTTACGCAGAGGGATATAAAAAATGCATGTAATTACATTTCTTAACGCTTCATTTTGCTTTTGATGTGCTCCCACCAGGTAAAGCTGTATTTGAATGTTAATGCTTAGAGCAGGAGTCTAAAGTTTCACTTGAGGCCAGTAGGTGGGAACCACAGTCTCTAGTGATTTTCAAAATAAAATCCCATAAAGACCCCACAGCTGGAACCGGTGGTATGCGGGCTTTAAAAAGTGAGCGTTTTCGGAATCCAGGAAGAATCTGACACTGTCTAATCGCTGTCAGGATGATTCCAACATCAGCACTGTACACCAGCTCATTTGGTTGGCTGTTGTGTGAATATTTGCCGTTCACGCAATTACAAAAGAGGAATATCTGATAAAAAAAAAATAGATACAGAAAAATATGTTACAGAGTTTCTATTCAGTCCATATTTATATGTATTTGCTTACTGTAGTTGAGAAAGCAGGAGTGGTGAGTGAAGCTCAGGGGTTAATATGAAAAGTAATGGAGAAAAAGTAAGTAGAAAAAAAGAAAAATAGATGTTTTGATAATCTTTGTCAAATGTTTTTCCAAAGACCAGCCTCAGATTTAAAGTATTATGCAGATGTAGGCTTTGGCCTCCAGTTGTTTTCTGATAGGAATTCAGCCTCAAGTTGAACTTTGAAATTGGTTATTTTCTTTTCTTTTTTTCTTTTTAATTACTAAGTGACCAATCTGTTGTAGTTTGTTGATCTATTTTCTCCTCTTACTCTCCTGCTGCTGCTTTCTGCTGTAGCTGCTGTTTGTTCTGGAATGCTGGGCATGCACATGTAGGGTTAGAGTTGCCTGCCTCTGCTTTAACCAGAAATGGGGGAAATCTGACCCAGTTTGTTAATTTACAAGTTTAATTGGACTCGAAGGGGTTCTGATGGACAGTTATTTCCTCCATGTTCCTATTTCCAAAACCCCCATTCCTTTACATAATTAATACTGGTATTTCCACTGTGGAGGAAGCTTCTCCACTCTGTTGTTTTTCTTAACCTTCTTTCGGGGAGGGTGTTTTAGGATGAGTCTTGCCATAGGCAGTTTGTTTCTTTCCCTGCCATCTGATTTGATAATAAAGCCATTGAAGTCCAAACTTTTTGTTAGGCAGCTCTAATTAATCAATCTTTTCTATTGGTATCTTGCTTTTAAGCTTGTAGAATTCTTTGTTATCCATTACCTTAGTTTGCTTTGGAAACAAAGGCAGGAGTAGCCCTAGTATACAGGTGGCCCAGGGCAAGCCGCTTGTTACTGGCAGAGCCGACACTAGAACCTGGGGCTTCTATCCCCAAGATAAGCCTTCTTTCTTTCCTCTGTGTTCTTAAGGTCTATTATTGCATACTGTGAGCTGCTTTTTTAAAGAGAAGGTATAGGACAGTGAGGAGAAAGGATGTTCTTTTCTACTGATTTTTCATGTGTTTATTGGTAATATTTTTATGTTTTATAGGGCTTCCTGATTGAATTAAAAAAAAAAAACTTTCAAGTACATGATCTCATTTCTTTCATAACAACCCTGGGGATTAGTCAAGATAAGTATTATCCCTGTTTTAAAGGTGAGAAAACTGAGGCTCAGGAAGGTTGTATGTTTTAGTGCTGTTGGAGACTTGACCTGGACAGGGCTGGACTAAGACTAAAGTGAATGAGAATTCCACGTGGGCTTTTCCTTTCTGTAACATTCATGGAGCCCTGTTAAGTGTTATTTGCTGTGTTGGGTGTCATGGATTCAAAAATAACCTGTTTTTAAATTGGTATAGTAGAAGGTTCTTAGAGTTGGGTAGGGGGTGGTGCTTGGGGTTAACTTTGTTTAAGGGAATAATTTTTATAGTATGGACAAGTTGGTCAATTTGGAAGACTCTGTTACAGAACTACAGCCAGATGTGTATTTACTTTTGTGATCCCTGATTTATTTGTTGGTTTATTCATTCCTGTGCATTAGGATAGAAAAATAAATACAGTTCTGTTTTGGCTCCCTGAAAGTTTTTATATTTTCTGGAATTTCCTCACTTATTGTCTTTAATATTCCAGAGTTTTATTATGACTCATTTGAGCCACGCAATAATAGAACAAGTAGGTGTAGGTCCGTGTGAAGAGGCTTATTAAGTAATTTGGGGGAAATATATTTTTGAAGACTGTAAATATTCATTTTTCCTCTTGGTCTTGAGATTTGTTTCATGGGTATCAGCGCTGCATGTTCTTGTATGTTTTGGATGGGAGAGGGTGAAAAGTTAGGAGTTAAAAGAGCACAGTTTAATTTTTCTCTTTGGCTCAAATATGTAGTTTTACCATAAACTACTGAAAGTTTCCTGTTCTTGTTTAATAAAAAAGTGCACTTCCATTCATTGTTTCCATGAAACTTCCTATGCTTTTTACAGTAAAAAAGGTCAAAATTTAGGATAAATTATGAATTATCTCTTGGGCAAAGAAACACTATTTCATTTTAGAAAAGAGCTTTAAAATGTGAACCTCTCTGAATCTGAAACTGCGATAGTTCTCAGTATCTGCCTTTTTTTTTTTTTAAACCATAATTGTGGTTTGCAAAGAGGGCAGTCTGACCCATGTTTCTAACATCAGAAGGCAGGGAAGATTCTGTGTCATGACTTGGTTTTAGAAAGCTACCGATAATGTCAGTAGAGTGGCTTTTGAGTGGCTTTGTGTGTCTTCCTTGTGCCGTGGCAGCATGCAGCCTGCCCTCCACTGTCTGGTACATCATGGATCACTTGTACCGACCCGAAACAGGGACTCATGGTCGCAGAGTCTGACGGCAGCAACCATGTCCTCCAGCACTGGTGGTGGGAGAGAGAAGATGGGAAGGAATGGTGATTACAAGTTCCACTGAAGAATTGTAGTGTAGAAGAATGTGTAGATGATGCTAAAATTATAATTAACCTGGATGTGCAGGTTATTATCTGTTCATTCTGAACAATTAAAGAAGAATATATATACACACACACATATATATACTCAGGAGACCTAGTCATGTATTTGCTTTCTCTCCCTCTTGATTGAAAAGATATTATTTCTAAAATGCTTGAAGTCCCAGAGTCATAGAAGAGTAAGGCCTTTAGCACAGTTTGGGTGTGAACTAAATTCCCAGCAGTTCACCCTGAGTAGTGCATACACTTCACTTTCTTTGATGGCTTGCCATTCAGATTAGGTCAGCGTGAACAGCGTCCCTAATATTGTTGCTAATATAGTCACTAATGTGGTTATACAGTGTCACTTTTATAGCAAGTTTGTGTGTCCGTTGCACATGAAGAAAACCAAAACATGTGGGGAGTTCCAAGGAAGAGAGCTGTCAGAAGTCCATAGAGGTTGCTCTGTAGGTGGGATGGCCCTTATCCAAGCTGTTGGCTTAGAATTGAGTATGAAAGATGACATGTGATGGGCTTGGAGCAGAGAGACAGACCTGCAGCCAGGGTAGAAAAACTGAGTATAAAAAGGATAGGCAGAAGTATAAAACACAAATGTGGGACCATTTGGTGTAGAGACAGAAACTGAAATAGCTACTGAAATTTAATAAATTGTAATTAGTATTCATAATGATGACCCCCAAGTCCTCAAAAAAAAATTTAGTGATAGTCAGGATGCTCAGAATATTTAAGGTGGCCAGGAAAGGACTATGTATGTAGTACATTTTAGGTAGATTTCCCATAAAAATGACTTAAGTCTCTTTCTTGAAAGGAGTAAATCCTTGCTTATTTGGAAGATTTGCTTATGTGGGATATCTCATTACCAGTCAGTGCTGAACAAATGAAGCATTTGTTGTATGGTGGTACGGTGGCTCTTTGGCCCAGATGAAGTAAGGGAGGGGGGAGTAGGGAATACGATATTAAATACTGGGAGAAGGAATTAATTATTACTTTAAATAATGGATTAACCTTTGGTACATTTTTCTGTGCAAATGTTGAAACAAAGTTCTTTTTGTTTTAGGAATTGGCATGCACAGGATTTCTTTTTTAGATTGACCATTTGAAAGTATTAGAGTTTGTCTCCATGTGAGAGAATGTGAACTCCCTGTGGCAGAGTGGTTTCCGAAGGTTCACTTGTGAGGAAAAGAGAGGAGCTAGTTGATTCAGAGTGGAAAAACACCGAAGAAAAGATCCCCCCTCCCAATAACACATAGATTTCTGAAAAACAGAAATTGCTTTGATTGAATATGACAGACTTTAAAAAAAAAAAAAAAGTTGAGCTTTGAAACATCCGGTGACACATCAGTTTTGAAAGGCTTCTTTGTCACGTACAGATGTATGTTTGACAGGACTTTACTGTGTGTGGCAATTGTCATGACCATGCTTAGTGCATGTGGTTTCTGCATGGGTATCTCATTGATCTCGGCTTTAAATTTGCGGGGAGTTTATTAAACAGCAGTATAATAATTTTTTTTAAAAGATTTTATTTATTTATTTGACAGACAGAGATCACAAGCAGACAAAGAGGAAGGCAGAGGGAGAAGGGGAAGCAGGTTCCCCCCACCGAGCAGACAGCCTAATGCGAATGAGGGGCTCCGTCCTAGGACCCTGGGATTATGACCTGAGCCTAAGGCAGAGGAGCCACCCAGGCACCCCAGTATAATAATTTCTTATATTTGTCTTTAGGTTAAATACGGTTTGACTGAATCAGACCCCTCTCTTCTAGTCTTGTGTTGAACTGGAAACTCTGTTTCAATTTTCAGAAGTTGCTCGTGGACTTCGAATAGCATAGGAAAATCTAAAACTTTTTTTTTTAAGATTTTTTTTTTCTTTTTTAAGTAATCTCCACACCCAATGTGGGACTCAAACCCATAACCCTGATGAGATCAAGAGTCATATCCTCAGCTGACTGAGCCAGCCAGGTGCCCACAAAATCTGAAACTTTGGGCTAATTGAATGGCGCGTTTTTAAAAAGCAAGATGAGAAAATCCTCCAAATGCCTTTAGCAAACTAATGCCACTTTGTTTTTTGCCTTTGTACATACATTGGTGTAAATTATTGGTTTAGGGGCGCCTGGGTGGCTCAGTTGGTTAAGCAGCTGCCTTCGGCTCAGGTCATGATCCCAGCGTCCTGGGATCGAGTCCCATATCGGGCTCCTTGCTCCGCAGGGAGCCTGCTTCTCCGTCTGACTCTGCCTTCCACTCTGTCTGCCTGTGCTCGCTCTCGCTTGCTCTCTCTGACAAATAAATAAAATCTTTAAAAAAAAAAAAAATTATTGGTTTAAAAAGTAAAAACCAAAAAATCCCCTTCTAGTTCTAGAAAAGAAGTTTTTGTGCATGTATGTCAGAGAGAATTACCTGGACCCCTGAATGAAATTCACTATAGAGGGGTGCCTGGGTGGCTCAGTGGGTTAAAGCTTCTGCCTTCAGCTCAGGTCATGATCTCAGGGTCCTGGGATTGAGCCCCGCATCTGGCTCTCTGCTCAGTGGGGAGCCTGCTTCCTCCTCTCTCTCTCTCTCTCTGACTCTCTCTCTCTCTCTCTGCCTACTTGTGATCTGTCTGTCAAATAAATAAATAAAATCTTTTTTTTTTTTTTAAATTCACTATAGAGTGTATTCCCTCTGTTTTTAATGAGGCCATGTAAGAAAATTTATACGTCTGTACTTTTTATAAAATGACACTTGAAATCACTTGCATTATCACAGGCCTCTGAAATTCAGACTTAGGAATAATGTTTTCTTATCCAAAGAGCTGACTCATTTTCTTTTTTATGAGTTTTTTGTTTGTTTGTTTTTTTAAATGAGATCTTTTAAGCATCACTTAAAAGTTTCTCTTTTACCTTGGCTACTAGAAAGCTCAGAACTAGGTACGGCACTCAGATGAAGTAGTTTCCTTTAACTAAGTTCTTTGAGATTTCTTTTTGTCATTGCCAGTTTTTAATTGATTGGCAGCTTAAGTGGGTTTCTAAGCCCATTTAAAATTTTTTATTACGAGTCCCTCAATTTCTTTTCTAGAAGGAGTTAAGTATATCAGTGATAAAGGAATACATAGCATGACATTTGGGTTGGATAGGAATTGTCTTTTTCTTTTCTTTTCTTTTTTTTTGGAGTATGGTCAACATCCAGTGAAGCAGGAATTTTGTAGGAGTACAGCCACTAAAACTGGGGACCATGGTCAGACCTATCTTGGTACATTAATTTTGCATTTCTAGGACTGGAAGTTATGGCAGGACTTGTCTGAAAAAAACTAGGAAGGATTGAACTAGAAGGCCTTCTCACCAACTAGTTCATACAGGCACATCTCAGAGATATTGTGGGTTGGGTTCCAGACCGCTGCAATAAAGCCAGTATCACAATAAAGTGAGTCAAATGAATTTTTTGGTTTCCCAGTACATATAAAAGTTATGTTTACACTTTATTGTAGTCTCTTAAGTGTGTAGTAGGATTATGTGTAAAAAATAACCCTAATGTACATACCTTAATTTTAAAATATTGCTTAAAAATGCTAGCCATTACCTGAGTTTCCTATGAGTTGCAATCACTGATCACAAATATAATAATGAAAAAGTTTGAAACGTTGCAAGAATTACCAGAATGTGATGCAGAGACATGAAGGGAGCAAATCCTATCCTGAAAATGCTGCTGATAGACTTGCTCAACACAGGGTTGCCACAAACCTGGAATTGATTAAAACAAAAACAACAGTATCTGTAAAGCACCGTAACACAAAGTGCAGTATAATGAAATATGCCCATAGTGGTCCCCCGCACCCTGAGGGCGATGGTGAGGACACTGATCTCCATGGAGCCCAGTTTCCTATAAGCTCTACTCTTCTGCAATTCCTAATGCAAAAGGAGGTTGAGATAGGTTGAAAAGTATTTTTCTTTTCAGGACACAGGCCATAGCTGGAGAGATGGTAATAATAGAGTCAGATGATAATAAAAATGAGTTAATCCGGGTGCCTGGGTGGCTGAGTCGTCAAGCATTTGCCTTCAGCTCAGGTCATGATCACAGGGTCCTGAGATGGAGCCCCACATCAGGCTCCCTGCTCAACAGGAAGCCTGTTTCTCCCTCTCCCACTCCCCCTGCTTGTGTTCCATCTCTCCCTGTCTTTCTCTCTGTCAAATGAATAAATAAAATCTTAAAAAAAAAAAAAAGAGTTAATCCTAAGAACTGTCTATGGGGCAGTTACTATGATTATCCCCAGTGCATAGGGGAAGAACCAAAGACATGAGTGGTTAAGTAACTCCCCTGGTTACAAGGCTAAAGTGTGGCAAGACTGAGACACAGACCCGAGGCATTGGCTTCATGGTCTGTAGAGAACCAGGGTTTTGGTTGATTGAGGAATTCATCACCCAGCCAGTATTGGGAGCACCTGCCATGTGCCAGGCACTGTGCTAGGCTCTGGCAGAGAAAGAGGATAAGCACAAGAGACTTGTATGATCCTTGCCCTCATAGGGTTTCGAACTAAGCATAAGACACATAAACACATATGCCGAAGTTAATAAATGGCACGCAAACAAATGCCCAAATAGATTTATAACTAGGAGCTGTTATTGGCTATAAATGAAAAGGATAATAGGTATAACACATTCATGGAGTCCCTTGATTTAATCAGGTAGGAAGATGTGGCTCCGGGCCAGGGCTCTTTACCCAGGCACCATGCTCCTATTCCCTGGTCTACACCTAGTAGTCTTATCGGTGGTGCCACTTGATTGACCCGTAACTGCTGCAGACTCTGGAAATACCAGCTCCACGGTTTCTTCTGAACCTTTTAGCTTCACTGTGAAAGGAGTGATAGCACACCAGTCGTTCATAGATTTCTCTAAAAACTGTCAGCTTTGTTTTCCTCTTAACAGAAATAGTTGAGCAGTGAGCTACCTAGCTTGAAGAGGAGGGAATATGGTTTATTACTGTAATTGAGTTGATGCTTGATAATTTGGCATTCATGCAAAATATGTCCTTCATGCCTTTTAACAACCAATTGCTGAGTGCCCAGATTATATACAAAATCCTTTAAGTAAATATATTTTATTTAGTTTGTGGCCCAGTTTGTACACATGGCTATAATTAGTAATATTTTACATGGCCAAAACAAAAGTTGGTAGATTTTTATTTTTAATTTCTTATCTCCTGTATGTAATCAGGATCAGTGGTTACAGGCCTTGATTCAACTCCCAGCATTTGTGGTTTTCTCCTTCCATCCTTCCTGACCACACCCCTCCCCCACTTACAGCTGCTTGTCTCGCACTTACCCAGATCCCGAACCCCAGTCTTAACTGGGGGCTCACCGGTCCCAGAGAATGCTCACAGTAGCATGTTGTACCTCTCTGGTTTTTTGCCCATCTTTACCTCTTTCCTCCCATATTTTTCTTTCTCATCAGATAATCAGTTTGCTAGAGGGAAACAAAAGAAAATCAGGTTAGCGACATCCAGGTTTAAGTTGAGGTCTGATGGACAAAATAGGTTTGGTTTGGTGACATCCTCCCTCAGGGTTAATGAGGGTCAACTTTCCAGTGCTGCAGGTCTCACTTTGCCGGAAAATATTGCATTGGTAGGAATCAAATTACAATTTTTATTGGTTACATGCCTAAATTGTGTTTAATATTTTGAATTCAGATCAATGAAGTATATTTCTTTTAATAAAGAAGTAGACTTTGTTTTAATGATTTTGTTTACCTCAGACTCACAAAAGAGAAAACATTCCGTTTTCTTCCATCGTTCCAGTCTTCTAATTCGTTCTTGGTCTCAGTGCTGAGCCATTTGATACAGCAATAACATCCATGATTTGTATCCATTCATTTGGATCTCCCTGTAATTGAATACTGAAGGGGAGCCAGTGTCCCCTGTATTCCTAGCTTCCTTTAGATCTTGTCAGAATAGGAACATCTTTTCATCTTCTAGATTAAAAATAAACAAGAAGAAAGTCAGCCAAAATGATACCAGATTACTCTCTGGATTTTGGAAATTCCCTGGAGGCAGAAACACGGACTCTTCTATCGTTTGGGAATTGTACTTAAAGAATTTGCTCAGACAACAGGAATTTTTACTCTAATACTGCACATACTTTTATTCTAAATCTTTCCACTGCAATTCCTAGAAGTATTTTTTGGGGAGTAGTGGCTAGGGAGTAGTAGAAGAACATCTTATCTTAGATATTTTATTAATCATTGAAAAACTCATAAAGAAAACATTTTTTCAATGGAGAAAATTTTTTCATTCATTTATTTCTCTTTCCCTCAAAGGACTTTATGTATCTAATAGTACTTGAAATTTGTAAAGCTTTGGTATATATGGTGTCTCCTTGATCTATGAGCCTCTCATGAAATAAGAGAGAAGAAGATTATGGGAAGCTAAAGGACAAAGTTAAGCAGCTAGTAAGTAGCAGATCTGGATGTAAAATGGCGGCTCTCCTATTTCCTGGTCTAGTACTCCTCCTGTTACCACTGTGTGTCTAATACAGGAACTCTTCTCTTGCTGTGCCTAGTGATAACTTCTGGAACATACTTCCTCTACTACCTGTTCTCTTCAGATGATAAAAAACAGGAGAAAACACACTTCCTCCGAGAGCCGTATGAGTCCTCTCTGAGACTCTTGGTTGCGTAGTGGTATCTTGCTTAGATGGAAGAGTGAGTGCCCTTTATAACCTGGCACTTCCCAACACTGAGAATTTAAATTCTTAAGGATACCCTGCCCATTGTTTCTTTTTGAACTTTTAAAAACACAACTTGAACACAGGAAATTCTTCAGTATGGTTTTACCATGATTTGAACACAACAGTATACAAATACGCATTGGCTTTTGGCCCAACAATGGCACTTGACATCTTGGAAGATGGTTTGTTTGTCAGGAGGAGGGTCTGGATTTAGGTATTCACTTGGAGGATGAAACTGTGGTTAAGAGATGTGTAAGGATTTGTGCTATAAAAAAATGTGGCTTTTTTTTCCCCCCTGATAAATATGCATTTCAGGTTATAGAATACTAGAAACTCTTCTGCTTGTCTCTTTCCTACTTAGGATAAGCTTTAGCCTTAAGCCAAGTTTTATTGTTGAAAAATCTAGGTGGGACTTTGGTAGAAGGGCCCCCTTTGGATTTTAATGGTGGTACATTCCATAGTTCCATCCGCAAGGGGTTGTAGCTCCAAAGTGGTGTAATTTGAGATGGTATAAACACCAGCATATGTTGTGTTGCTGCAGGCACTATTGAGCTCTGGCCTTCCAGGTGTTTTTTTCCTGGAGCTTTGCTTTTGCATCATATCCTGGCACTTGTCTCATTCCCTTGCATGTAGCTCACTTAGAGCCATGCTGTACTATTGGCTGACAAGTCATCCGTGGGTGCGCTTTCCTACAGATTCTTGCATCCAGTGGGGGTAGAAAGAATTTCCAGCTTAGGGGCAGAATAGATCCTGCAGTGCCCAGGCGTACAGTCTGTGGGAGTTTGTCCCTCTTCACAGCTGACAGCATTGCAGAATTCCCTGTGGGACAGTAACAGAAACCCTTATTAGCCAATGGTGTTGTTGGAATAAAATCTCCCCACTGCAGTGTCTTGGTCCCAGGCTATAATGTTACCCCTTGATTCCCTCTGCATCTTTACCACTTTTATTGCTCCTGAACACATACTCCTCATGAGTACCCTGGGTGATATGGGGAGTCTGTGTGCTGGAAATTATGTGCAATAGGTACCAGATGTTTGTGTCAACATGGTGTGCCTTCATATTTAAAATACTTAAGGATCACATTTATTAAATGTGAAAATTAGTTATTGTTCCTTCCCCCAAACAATCACTCCCCCACCCCCAATATTTTACTCCTTGCGTGAGGTGTGATATTAATTTCTTTGGGGACAGATTAAGTTTAAAGTGTGTGCAGCAAAGGCATCTGTTCCCAGATGCTTCGTCTGCATTCTGTCAGGCCTTAGGGCTGGCCCGCAGCCAGTGTGGATGTGGGGGTTCTGTAACTGAGATCGGAATGCTGTGTTGGAGCTAAAGGACATAATGAAAGGGTGAGTCCATTTGCATTTTTTTCTTTAAGTGGAACTGGGAATTTAGACATTGATGTGATAGCCAGATCTTAGGAACATTTCCCTTGTGTGCAGATAAGCAAACATGAGTGAAAAAGAGGAAGACAACATTTGGTAAAATGCAAAATGATCTTGTGCTTTCTCGTTGAGTTTATGATGCCTTTGAAGTCGACCAAAAAGTTGCAAGTGTGGACCAAGCAGTTATTTGATCAAATATGAGTAAATGTGTTTGTTTGACCCGTAAGTCCGTTTGTTCATGAAGCCCTGAGGTGAAGGCCAGGAAAATGCAGGGTGGACGCAGGCGGTGACTTATACCTGTGAGACCAGGTTCGAATCCCGTCCTGCTCCTACTGTGGCAAGTTACTTAGCCTGTATCAGTTAACAGTTTCCACCACTCAAAAATGGGGTTTTTAACACTGTATTTACAGCGATATTACGAGGATTAGAAACAACATGTGCACAGTGTATGGCCCAGAGAAGGGTTATGATAACCGTACTCATGAAGAATTAAACCCTGGCTTCTCCCAGGAGGCGAAGGCCTAGGCTGTCATCGGATGCCCCACAGTGTTGCCCCAGGGGGCCCAGCTGCTGAACAGAGGGCCCTGCTTTGTGAAGGAGGCCACTTGGTCTGGGCCACTGAGAGAGTTTCTCACCACAGGGTTGACTTGAATCTGTGCTGTCTTCAGGTCCATGTTTTTAGCCAACAGAAGTAGTGTCTTGTGGGCAAATAGGGGTCATGGGTTGGTCCTGGTGGCTGAGGAAGGTCTACTGAAGAAGTAGACCTCTACTTCCTCTACTGAGGAAGGTCTACGGAAAATCAGAGTCTGGCTTCAGGGTAGGAAAGAGGACACGTGAACGAAACACAACACCCGGCAGGATTTGGGGGAATTGCTTGTGTGGCCAGCAGAGAAGGATAAACTCAGCTCATGCTTTCAGACCAAGGGAACATTAGACTTCTTTGGGAATTACTGCCAAACAATGCTGGATGGGGCATATACTAGATGCTTAGAATAAACAGAAATACCCAGATAGGGAGGCAGCCTTGCAGAATGTCTCTGGAGGTGAACTGTGAGTGTGTTACTATCAAGAAACACTGTGTCAGGATAGCTACCCCACTCTGGGGCTGCACCATTTTACTTAAGAGTGGAAATAATATCTGGTTTCTCCATGTTAAAGTTTCTGTGAGGCTTCAGATAAAGTGTCTGTAAAATGCCCCCCCCCTTTTTAAATGCCTCTTAATTGTAAAGAATGGTGCAAGGTGACCAGGAGTGCATATTTATGGCATTGTTGCCTTCCGGTCCGGTGTTTGTGCCCAGTTGATCTTTCCTGTGGTCTTGTAGCTTTTGCTGTGCTGATCATCACAAAGCATGACGCTCCCTTGCCTCCTGACTGTGGGGAAGGGATTGCTCAGGGAAGGAAGGGCTGTGGGTTTGCAGTAGTGGCCACAAGAGAGAACTCCCAGCTTTCTGAGGCTGTCAGGGAGAGCCTGCACCAGCAGCCCCAGCGCTCACAGTTTGCCACAGAAGTGAGCAGATGAGTCAGACCGGGTTTTGGAACATGTTTTCCTGGTTTCCAAGCCTTTGCGGCGAGGAAGCGCAGCATCTGGGCTCCGTGGTGGCCACCTAGCTGGCTTAGACTCTGTATGGTAGGGCCTGGAGGTGGCTCCCAGGCTTCCTGGTGGAAGCTCTGCTCCCTGGATGTGGCTCTGGGCTTGTGTGAGGTGAGCAGCCTGCAGTAGAAGGACTGGAGGCATGTGGCGAATGCCTGGAGGCCGGTGCAGAGAGGCAGGCTGTGGCTTCAGGAGGGGATCAGCAAGTCCTGGGGCTGACCCACAGGTGAGAGGAGGCTGGGGGCTTGCTGCTGGCCAGGGAAGTGTTGTGCCACCTGGAGAGAAGGGCCTTAATCAGCAGAGTGTTTGGGAGGTGAGGATGAAAACAAGTTTGTGGTTCCTGCCTGCTGTGACATTTGGGGGTAGGAAAGCCCCAGCTGGAACTTGATTTTTAGCAACCATCTCATGGTGGATTCCCCCCACCCGCCTTTGATACAAGATGGAAGTTTTGGCTACTGGTGAAGAGTGAAAGGGACAACTCTGAGATAGAATCTCCTATTTGTATGAAATCCTTTGCCCATTGCAGCATTTCCTCTCGCTCCCCCGTTCCTCGTTAATATTTGAGTGTATTTGGGTGCTCGACATTATGCCCTACCCAGGACGTCTGTATTCCAGCCAACGGGAAGGAGGTAAGGGCAGAAGAACACAGTTCCTTCCCTTCATAAGAAACCTCCTAGAAATTGCATGTACCCCCTCTGGTTATAGCTTACTAACCAGAATTTGGTCACATGGTCATACCTAGCTGCAGACGTTAGCTAGGACTTCCAGTACAGTGTCGAAAAGGAGTGGTGAGAGGGGACATCCTTGCCTTAGTTGTGATGTTAATGAGAAAGCTTCTAGTTTCTCTACATTAATAAGTATGATGTTAGCTCTAGGGTTGGTTTTTTTTTTCCTTTCCTTTTCTTTCTTTCCTTCTTTCTTTTTCTTTCTCTTTCTTCCTTCCTTCCTTCCTTCCTTCCTTCCTTCCTTCCTTCCTTCCTTCCTTTCTTTCTTTCTTTCTTTCTTTCTTTCTTTCTTTCTTTCTTTCTATGCTCTTTATCCAGTAGAGGAAGCTCTTGTTGAAGTTTGCTCAGAGTTTTTATCATGATTGACTTAGATTTTGTCCAATGCTTTTTCTGCATCTGTTGATATGATTATGTGACTTTTTTCTTCTGATTTTTCTTCTTCAGCCAATTGGTGAGATGAATTACATCAGTTGAATTTCAGATGTGTGTATCTGGATAAATCCTACTTGGTTGTGCTGTTTAGTTCTTTTTTACATTGTTGGATTCAATTTACTAGTTGTTGTTTTTTTTATTTTGATGATTTTTGCATCTATGTTTATGAGAGATACTGGTCTCTAGTTTTCTTGCAATGTTTTTGTCTGGTTTTGGTATTAGGGTAATGCTGACCAAATACAATGAGTTAGGAAGTATTCCTTCTGCTTCTGTCTTCTGAGAGAGATTGTAGAGAATTCATATAATTCTTCCATAAATGTCCAATGTTTTCTAATGAAAATTTCACCATACATAGATGTGAGCCCCAGAAGTAGGTGTGAGTCTCAGTGCTTGGGTGACTGGGCAACCTTAAAGCACTTACTTAAGTTCCTTGAATTTATTTTCCTTTTCTTTAAAATATGGGTAATACCTTCCTTGTAATGATGTTCAAGGTCATATAGACTAGTATTGCCTAGCCTGTAGTGAGCACTTAGTAAATAGGAGCGACTTACTGTTTTTACTACACCAGACTGACATTGTGTGTTAATTATTGAAGGCACCATTTCTCTACCCTTGGAGGATTAATGGTGGATAATTCCTACTTTCTTGTTTTTCTTGCTTTCTTGCCTTTTTGGCTTTAAGGATAGCTTAATCATATTGTATAGCTTTTTTTTTTTTTTTTTTTTGTGGCTATAAATTCAGTAAAGGAGCCTCAAAAACTAACTACTTTGGTGTGTCTGGTGGTTAGAGATACTCTATATGGAGTGTGTTTAAACATTTACCCCAGTGGGTATCTGTAGAGTGCAGTTATCCAGTCACTTGATCAGAGCATGCCCTGTGCATTGCTTTCTTTTTTCTTTGACCTTGGGCTGACTTCTATAACACAGGGCTGGAGCTGTAGCCCATTAAGTGGGATTTTCCCTGCCCTGGACTCTGGCAGGACAGAAACCATGGATTCTAAGTGAGGATTGCTAGTCCTTAGTACTGGGGGTTCCCCTCTCTGATTTCCTCCCCACTTTGGGAAAGACCTTATCCCCTGATTTGTTGTCAGTGAGTTTTTCCTTTAACCCCAGTGTGGAGATGAGCACTGTGGTGATTTTAAGGAAGATCCTGATGGGTGATGGTGGCACTGCAAGGAGGAGGGAGAGTCAAGCAGATTGCAGATGTGTTCTGGGTAGAACCAGTTGGAACTTTGCACATGCATACAAAAATGGAGCTGAAAAGGTTTTTTGTTTGTTTTTTAATTTTTATTTTTATTTTGTGTGGGTGTGTGTGTAATCTCTGTACCCAGCGTGGGGCTCAAACTCACGGCCCCAGAGGTGCCTGGTGGTTTAGTCAGTTAATTGTCTACCTTTGACTCAGGTTGTGATCCCAGGATCCTGGGAGCTAGCTGGAGTCAGGCTCCCTGCTCATCAGAGAGTCCTGCTTCTCCTTCTCTCTTTTCCCCACTCCCCTCACTCGTGCTCTCCCTTGTGCTTGGTCTCTCTCTCTCTCTCTCTCAAATAAATAAATAAAAATCTTAAAAAAAAGAAAAAACCAAACTCATGCCCCAGGATCAAGAGTCAGATGCTTTACTGACTGAACCAGCCAGGTGCTCCTTTTTAAGTTTTTGTTTCAATTTCAGTTAATTAACATGCAACGTAGTATTCATTCAGGGTGTACAGTATAGTGACTCAGCACTTCCAAGCATCACCACAAGTGCCTTCCTTAATCCCCATCACCTAATTCACCCATCCGCCCACCCTGAAAAGCATTTTTATTTGGGCTTAATTTGTGATAAAGGCACATTCATGGCATGAAGCTGTGAAACCAGTTCCCCAGAGTTGAGTGTGTTTCTGAAGTTGAGTAGGAGTAGGAGACTCTGGAGCTCTGGGGTGCCAAGTACACCAGTAGCCCACTGTGGTTGGAGAGGCCCAAAGGGGAAACAGTAGGGAGGGCACCTGCTCATACTGTTCGCCCTACACGGAGACTTCTGAGAATCAGAGGTCCAGTACCTCCTGCCTTTTGCTACTGTGACATCTTCCTTCACCACCTCAGTTTCTCAGAAAGCAGCTGGGCACAGTACAGCAGCACAGAGAGCCACAGTGATTATTTGAGAAGGTACATACTTCATTTCAGACCAGATAACTTCTATCAGCCTCGATAATTTCCGTGAGTTCTGAAATAGACTTGGCACACCAGGCAGGGTGTCTGCTTATGGTCTAGCAGTGGGCGTGCAGGATTGCCTGGTTCTGAACGGCATTTGCATTTTACACTGGGGCTGTGATCCTGGAGAGTACTTTTAATATGTAGGAGTCAGGAAGAACTAATTGGAGTGTGTCCAGGTCTTTCATTGGGTTCCACTTGGGAGGCTGTGGTTTAGAGGATGCTGTGGTTTAGTGGATGCTGATTGTTCAAGTCCCAGTCTCCCCAGGTATCAAATGGGGACAACACCAAACTTGCAGAGGACTATCGCGGTTCCTCCTCCTTCTTGGATGTTCCTCTCTGTCAGTCATCCAGCCAGTGTGCAGTGAGGCCCAAGTGGGATTGTACCTCAGTCATTCCCCTCTTAGTCGCCTACTGCTAAATCCAAGTCCCCAGAATGGTGCCCTTAATCACCAATCAGGGAGGGAGCAATGTATTTTAAAGCTCAGTGATTCATGTTACAATTATTTTTTGAGCATCTTGTACATGCCAGGTGCTATGATGGGTGCTGAGGATACAAAGATGAGTAGTCCACTGTCCAGGGGGTCATACCAGACTAGCAAAGACAGATGGAAATGTACTGGTCATTACAGTGTAGAAGTTGCTGAGATGGGCAGAGGAATTATGTGAGGATGGAGGAAGAGGACTTCTCTCATCTTGGGCTGTTTGTTGTGGGGCAAAGTTAAAGTGGAGCAGGAATTTGGGTGAAGGAAACAAGCTTGAATAAAGATGTACAGTTAAGATGCATTGGGGTTGCTGGAGTGGGGTGGGGGGAGGCTGGAGGAGAGGAAGGGAGTTGTTAGGAAGGGCCTTATGTGCTTGATTAGGGAGCTTGGGCTTTATTTTCAGGCCAGCAGTCCGTAAGGGACAGACATGCCGGCCGAGATGACAGGGACATGCCTTCGTACGGGGAGTGACCATCCCACTGAGCACCCTGGGTGGGCTGGTCCGTGCTTGCATGGAAGGTGGCTTGGAGAGCTTGGATGCTTGAGTGTCTTTTTAGGAAGATGTGTAGTCGCCTAGAGACAGAGACAGTGAGGACACTAGGAGGGAGGGATAGGCAGGAAGGGATGTTAGGATTTAAGTTCTGATTATTGGAGAAAGGGAGAATGAGGAAGCAGGAGCCAAGTGTGACCAGGGTTCTACTTTTTTTGTTTGAGGCTCCACTCATATGCTTCTCCCTTTCTTGGGAGGATTTTTCCCTGCTCTCTGGCCCAAACTTTGCTATGCAACTCAGGTCCCAGTTGTCCCTGTTCATTACATCTTGTTTTGTGGTGTTCTTAAGGTGGGTTTGCTCTCTCTGAGAAGGCAGGGCATGCTTAGAGGTTAGGGACTGTATCTTATACTTTTGGGGTGAAACTTTAGTTGTTAAATATTATTTATTCATACTATCATTGGACTTTAGGCAATTTATTCCATTTATTTCTGTGTGGTTTTTTTTGTTGTTTTTCCTAAAAGAGGAAGAAGAATTGAACACAGATGTCACACAGGAGGTTTCCTCCATCCAGAGGAATACATTCGTGACTTGTGTGTCTAAAAGGGAATTTCCATAGGCAAATACACATCAAAATCATCTACAAGGAATTTAGAAATTGGTGGTTTTAGACTAGGCTAAGCTTTCTTGCCATGGAGTTCGGAAACCACTTACCTGGAGAGGTTCTTCTGGTGGACTGGCCATGGCTGGATCGTCTAGGATAATTAATTTAACTGTGGCACAATTCATTGCTGTTTCTGAGGGATTTGTGTTTGTGATTTCCTCTGCAGGTCCAGAGCCCAGTGCCCAGTGTGAGTTGTCTCCTGTCAATGCCTCGCATCCGGTCCAGGCCTTCATGGAGAGCTTCACCGTCTTGTCGGGGTGTGCGAGCAGAGGTACAACAGGGCTGCCCCAGGAAGTGCACGTCCTGAACCTCCGTGCTGCTGACCCGGGGCTCGGCCAGCCCCAGAGAGAGGTAGGTGCAGATGCCAGCTTTCTACTTACTGCCCCTCTGAGCTTGTAAAGACACTAATCAGGACGAAGAGCCCCCCTCCCACCCCCCTGCCCCAGGTTTAACAAGGATGCTTACATATGAATATAAGGGGGGAGGAGGACACAATGTACAGTCAAGAGAGGGATTTCAAATAACAGGCTGCTCTCCGGACTGGGCAACTCTAGGAATTCTTTCTAAATAAAGAGATTTTTCAACTTCGTAACTTTCCTGGCTTCCTGTATTGGAAAGAATGTTCTTAAGGATTTCATCTTAGAAACATGGCTGTGAAAAAACAAAATAAGGTGCTTTTTTCTGTTATTGTCAAATATCTTTCTCATCCTCTCCTGTGACCTGTCTTCTTTCTTTGCTTTGTCTTACGAACTGGTTGCTTCTGCAGGATGAGTCATTGGAAATGGGAGCATTCGAGTAAAGATGTCAGTATTTTGTCCTTGCATGAAAAGCCCTGGGGGTTAGCTCCTTAAGCCATCTAGGCAGCTTCTTGAGGATAGCCGTGGTAGCGATAGGTGGTAGTGATGGTGATGAACCAAGTTCCTAGTGCCTTGGTATTTCACCTGTCCTCAGCCCTATTTGAAGCACTCGTACACTTACCCCATGAAGTCCTGTTGTTATCCTCATTTTACAGGTGACAGCAGAAATAACTCACTTGCACAGGGTCATCACCGTAAGAGAAAAATGGCCTCCTCTTTCCTGTGGCTCAGAAATGACCTAGATTGTGGATAATAGTCATCATACTTCTTTTAAGATAACACACAGTTGTCATTCTTTCTGTTTTTAAGCTTCTGTGTGTCAGAAATGTTATCATTCAGGTGTTTTCTCTCCAGGGAGAGAGAAACCACAATAGATCCTGATCATAGCGAAGTGTAGGAAGACTAATGCAGAGTGGAACTTATCTTCGAGTTTTCTTGTGGTCAGGGAAGTTAATTTCCAGAACTGTTTGTTTATGTGCCTGAACCACTCTGCCTTTTGGGGAGAGTAGGAATAGGAGAGGTGAGGTGTCTAGAAGGAAAAGCAAACTGATTTTAATCTCGTGAAAGTGTGCCGAGTTGGCTCATTTCAAAGACAAATCATCTAACCTTTTCAGCTCTGCTGGAAATTACTGTTAATACTTTTGGTCGCTTGCCACGGTGACTGCAACGCCTCTTCCAGGGCAGATTTTCTCTGTCCTGGTCATGTGTCTTTAATTCTTAACGTATGGGGGAGACTGTGGTGGGCGGGAGAGGAGGTGGAGGAGGAAATGCAGTTCCTGTGAAGCCTTGCTGACTCCAGCAATTCTTTAGCAGCAATAATTACTCATTTTATATGTGCTCTCTCGGAGGAACCAAGAAGGAAGAGGAAAGTTCGAGCTATTGCAGAAGCAGCAACAGCAGAGATTCTAGATGTTAAATTGTGCATTACTGTTGTTGCCTGTGAAAATAGATTCAAATACGACTGTTGAAGCCAGTACTCCTAGGAATGACCGCAGAGTTCTCCCACACTTGCATTTCGGTCTCAGATTAAAGCGTTCACAGCAGTATGGAGGACAGATCAAACTAGCTGGCATCCAGGGACATAGTATGTTCAGCGAGGGAATAAAGAGTTAGGGCCTAGAGGGGCAGTCTCCAAGATTTGCTTAAAAACCTAAACATTCTTCTTTTTTCTTCAGTATTTATATAGTATAGGTATGATTTGGCGTTAGTGATTTACGGTTAGTGATTTGAAGATATTTCGGGTCCTGGGCACCTAAGGGCAGTTGCGTTGTTTCTTTCTTTGGGGACTTTCTAAGAATTAGATGGCTGTACTTCAGCCCTGTTTGGAAACGAGATGTTGGGGTATGTGGTCTTTGGAAATTCCACGTGGCTCTGAGCCGCTCTCCCATAGTAAACCTTGGACTGTTTTATGTATAGAGAGTGAGCGTAGAGGACAACACAAGCAGTTGGGCCATGAGAGAATGAAAAGAGAAGCAAAGAGAGATTGTTTCTGGATGGTAAAATGGGGGTGGAGAAATAGTAAATCTTTCTCACCTTCCTCTTGTATGACTGTGCAGTCGTGTAGTTTCTAAAATCCCTTGAACTATATGACCCAGCCCTTCCACTTCTCTGAGTATATACCCAAGAGAAAGGATAACATATGTCTGCATAAAAACTTGTCTGCGGATGCTCGTGGCAGTGGTACTCATAGTGGTTAAAAAGTGGAAACAACATGTCTGTTGATGAGCACGTAAATAAAATGTGGTCTGTCCACACAATGGAACGTTACTCAATGAAATACTGACACGTGCTGCTGGTGAAGGAACCATGACGCTAAGTGAAAGAAGACAACGAAGACAGACACGAAAGACCACATATTATGTGCATCCATTTATACGAAGTGTCCAGAATAGACAGATTTATAGAGATAGAAAGTGAGTTAGTGGTTGCTGAGGGCTGAAGGGCGAAAGGAAGAAGTGGGAGTTGACTGCTAATGAGTATAGGGTTTCTTCGGGAAGGACAGAAGTGTTCTAAAATGAAATTGTGGTGATGGTTCCCCCATTGCATATAAATATACTAAGCACCATTGATAAATGGGAATATACGAAAAACCACTGGATTGCATCGTAAATGGGTGGGTGGTTTTATGGTATGTGAATTTTATCTCAGTAAAGCTTGTTAAAAAACAGCAATTCAACCTGCTAGTATTCTAATTAGCCAATAAAGTTTAACTTGACTGTATTCACCTTTTTTAAAACCAGGATTGCTTCCTCTTGCAACCTAAAGTCACCTAACTTTATCTGTTGTTTTCAGTGGATAACTTGGTATTTATAGCTATGCTATTCCATGGTTTGTGCTAAAAATCGCAGCTGGTCTATTTTGGGGGTGATAGTGGGAGGACCAGTGGTAGCCTTTCTATAGGTCTCTACTGAACATAAAAGGCAAATATTTTTCAAATGAACTCGTTGCTCATACATTAGCAAAAGGAATGCCGTATTGGCTCCCAGGTATAATTGACTTTGACTCTGATGATCAAGATAGTTGTTTTTCATTATGTCCTCCTCAAATGGGAGGGAATTACTAAATCCACCCTCTTTCCCCCTGCTTGTTACTGGTGCAGGATGAGCAGTAAGATCTATTGTGAATCAACTCTTCTCTAATATTTTACTAAATTCCTACCTCCCAAGAGTCTTCAGGTTTTCCTGCTGAGGAGAGGCTGCTGCTTTTCCTGTGTGGGGGGAGGTGACAGATCCTACACCTGGAAGTAGTAACCGCAGCAGGTTGACAAGATTTGGGGAAACAGTTGCGCTTAAGTTAGATAAACAGTTTTATAGGCCAGCAGAGAATTTGTATCAGAAACTCGCTTGTTACAGTTATGTATATATACAAAGCCTTCTGTAGCAAAGCACTGTTTTACCATTGGCCTCCCTGCTAGGTTCCCCTCAGGACAGCCCAGAGACCTATAATTGTATTTTTCATCTGAGACCACACCTCTCATTTGTAATCATTGGTTTTGGAAACAACAGGCCTGGAAGTGAACAGGAAACTTGAAAAAGACTCTGGCGGCAGAAGGGCCGAAGACCGTAAACAGCCCGAGAGATCAGTTCTGTCTTTAAGAATAAGCGGGCATTGGTGTCATCATTTTCATCCTATAAAAACCAGCTCCTCTTGCTTTTTGACTTCAAAGTAAAATCTGCCCCCCCCCCCCCCAGTTTGGGCCCTCAGGGTGTTTCCTGATTCCTGAGGGGGTTATAAGGCGACCAGAGGCTTATTTACAATAACATACCTTCATTAGTTGCTGGAATGGCAACAATTTTGTTTCCTATCTAATTTTTATTGTGACCTGCTTTTATGTGGTGATGTGTCTTTTCTATTTCTGACTTATCTAATAGCCTGTTTACCATGAAAAGCTGCTTGAGGGTAAACCCCTAGTTAGCATTACCGACGTGTGTAAAGGACACGGTGTTTAAATTTATGTATATGTCCTGACATTACAGCAGCAACTATTAATGAGTGTGCTGGTAACTGGTTATATGGAGAAAAGATCTGGAAGGCTCCATTGTCCTGAGAACGGGTCCGGGTTTAATAACTTTATCCCCCAGAAAATTCAGAACCCTTCCTACTAATGTGTATTTGCATATTCTCTGCCTCATTCTGCAGCAAAGGCTCGGGATGGGCTCACAATAGACTTGTCAGCAGTATAAGCAGAAAAGCAGAATGAGGACAAAGAAGAAAGCAAAGCGTAGTTGTGAGCCGTACGGGTTAATGTGGTCGGTACGACCAACTATGAAATTTGGATCTGGGCTTCTTGGCAGGCAGGGCCAAGTGGGATGTGTGGTTAATCACACATGTGGCTCCAAGTCACTTTTGCTTTGTACCTTCTTGAGGACTGTGGCCTAAAGTTCCTTTCCTGCTTCTTTTGAGGGCAGGAAAGACCACAGTTGGGAGAAAGAGAAGGAAGTAAACACAGTTATCTGAAACACTAACTGTTCTGCTTGCCTCTTAGCCGTTCCCTTGCCTACCACGTTACAGGAACAGCCGCAGCGGCAGTGGTGTGACACGCCTCCTGTGGGCTCGGCCACCTCGTCCACCTCGTTGGGACTTGTGTCCTCCCTGCCAAGCCCTCCCTGTCCCTGAGCAGAGCAGCGAGGCTCAGGGAGGCAGTGGACACTGGGTCTTTTGGACTCGACAGTCCAAGCTGTCCCTGCCCTTCCAGTCCACTTCCTTTCGACCATTAGCTCTCACCTTGTTCTGGGCTGTGAAACCTGCTAACCAGTCTTGTTCGACTCTACCTGTTTGGTGAGCCCGCTGGTCCCCCACTGAGGGTTTGGTTTCCTGCATTGGCTTGTGACAGCTCATTCCAGGGCTCCCAGTCCGTTTTCATTCCCTCCCTTGTAGCTTTGGGGGCACTGCTTTAAGGTTGGCCTCTTGCTGTCTTTTTCCCTTTCTCATTTAGAAAGATGAGCACATCAAGTGTTAGTAATTATAAAAAGCCGGGAGCCGAGGATCCCCTGTTCTCTCCGTGGTTGTTAACAACCACACTAAATGCCACCTCCCATCTGTCCTTCCTAGTTGATTATTTCCTCCCCTCTTCCCCCCATAAGGCTTTGAGCTGCCTTCACACAAGTAACCACCTGTTCTCTGCTTGCAGTCCGTGACTCGTTGTAACCAAATTTGCTTGGACCGTATGAGAAGGGAGAATAAACACATTAAGGGACTCTTCTTCCTTTGAATGAAACAGACACATTAGTATGTGGGCTTTGACATCTGAATTGATGTCTTTTTTGCTCACTTGGAGGTATCTAGAAGTTCAGGGATTAAACATTTTGGAGATTGCTACTACCAGTCTAATTAACTGCTTGTTCACAATCTTCCCTCCGTTTCTACACTATTAGTAGGTGGACAGCTTCTCTCTTCCCCCTTAGTTATTAAAATATAGACAGAACAGTGCAGGGGTAGGGGGAATGGGCTGTTGTCTTAACTTTACTCATCACCTCTAAAAGAACTGATATAGAATTTCAACTGATATAAAATTTTTTTTTTTAAATCACACTGCTCTTTTATTCAATGGAACATCCCCCTTTAACGCAGTGTTGAATCATACACCGAAAAAAAAAAGCCCAGAGAAATTTCTGCAGATAAACCAGTGAGGAGAACGCGCGTTATACATTCTTGTCAACATAATCACTCCACGAAGAGGGAAGGGAAGAAAAAAGCAGAACGAAAAACAAGGGGCTCAAACCCCTAGACACTGCAAAACATTCAGACGTTTGGGATTAAAATAAAATTTGAAAGGAAACCTTCCAGGAAGGAGAAGAATAAATGGAATCTGAGGCAGCTCAGGTGCTCAAGGAGCACCGAAAGGACTCTCCAGGATGGCAGACAAGCCTGAAGTGGCTTAGGTGGCCCCACCTATCACTGGCAGGGGTGCCAGGATGGGTTTCGGCCCCGGACCTGGAAATTAACCCACTACCCTAGAAAGGTGGCAAAGACAAAATGTTACACTACAAAAAAACAAAAAACAAAAATCAACAACTCTGGGGTGGTCATTGCAACCTTGAAAATCTTAGAACCAAAGGCCCTTCTCCCCCCACAAACAGACTGGAGATTACCTGTGAGAGAGCGGAAGTACCCAGTGAACACTGAACAGTAGCACAGCAGCCGCATTCCTTCTCTGTCTGGGGCATTTTTCCCACTGCAGATATTCATGAATGACTTTCTAATCCTAGACCTGTGTATGTGCAGAACAAAATCCAAATAAACTCAAGACTATTAGTGTTTCAGAGATCTTACATGTAGTGTATGCTTAGCAAGTGTCAGAGTAAACTGGTCACACACACACACACTGTATATTGGTTAAGTTTAGTTCCTAAACAGATACCTTCCATGCATAAACGCTGCCTGGTGTTTGTTTAAATGGAGGTTGCTTTGGAAAGCATTCCAGCCTTTTCGGTGAGATTGCCTGTGAATGGACCATTTTGTTGCAGACCTACAGTAGACATATCCAAAAGTTAAACTGATAGCAAGGGACACATTTCTCAGTTCATCTGAGTGTTGCTATGGAAGTTATTTCATTAACTTGAAAGACAACTGAATCTGTCACGTAGGATTGGAGGTCCTAAATAAGTAGGCCAGTCACATTATTTTCAAGAAGCTGCCCCTTCATTCAAACGAATTTACTCAGTGCCGATTAAATGCTGACACCCTGCCAGGCCACCAGATACGGTTGCTGGCTCAGCAGAGGACCATGCTGGCCAGTTTAAAACTGGCCACACTAGTCAAGGGTGGTTTCTGACATATTGGGGCAAGATGTTGAATCGGAAAACTACAGCTAACTCTCAAGTAAGAACTCTCCAAAAACCCAGTTAGGGACTTCTAGAAAAAGTGAAAGCAGAAATGAGAGCGATAATAGTAAACATCAGGGCTTAGCAGACAAATGAGGACACAAACTAAGCAAAGAAGTTACAACATTGCTATCAAGATGCTGGCTGGCCACATCACTTAAACCCTGTCATTTATCACAGTAATGTCCACATGCTATAAAATTGCCCTTAGAAAGCAGGGTTCCTGGCCCCTCCAGGGGATTAGAGCCTGGTTGGACTCTGCCATTTCGGCATGAGGTCATGCCGGGTTGTATTCTCGACTGGCTGGGAGGGGACAGACTGAAAAAACCTCTCACTGTTGCCTCCTCCCCAGTCTGGAGAAGAGATTGCCTTGACCCCCTCTGAAATTGGTTCAGCAGCAGCCTTTTCCAGCCAGTGTGGTGTTTGTGTTTATGGAGGTTAGGACTACAGCCCTGACCCATCCTGTTGTTGCCATGGAAACTCCTCGACGTCTAAAAAATTGTAATTTCCTAAAAATGTTGTTAGAAAATGCTTTTTCAGGGCCACCCTCCACATTTGAAAATGTGACTTTTTGCTTGAGGGGCATTTTGGAGAGCATTGTAAAAAAGCAGTAGACCAAAGTAAGGAGCAGGTCTACAAATCTGAGACCCAGATGTGCTGATTGGGCAAACGCCCAGCTTGTGTGTGCAGAGCATCCAAATCTCCAACTTGCACTCTCTTGTTTTCATGGCTTATCTGCTCTGTTGACATTTTGTTTGAGAATAAAAAGAAATTTACTGCTAATATCTCTGACTTAATACTCACATTCTGCAGAAATGTTTCTTATATCACTTTCAGTTGTTTCCGCAGTGCATTCTCTGAGTATTTCTGTGAAAATTAGCGTGTTTCATTATTTTACTTTTCTTTCTTCCACGGGCCATGCATGAACTTGGCCCTGCCGATCATAGCTCCACACACCATTATATTTCTCTCACCCTTGTCTCTCCAATTTCTTGAATGAGTGAACATCGGTGTGTCCTGCCTCTCCCCTCCTTCCTCCCTGCAGCCTGACTTCCGTTCTCCTGAGCTTCTCTCTGATGATGCCCTTCTGACCAGCTACTGGGTTGCTAGGACTGGGGGCAATCTAGTTCTAACTGCCTGACAGAGGAGACCAGGGCCGGGGAGTTCCGTGGTGACTGTTCACTGTCAAACAAGAAGGTGGTGCCAGTGCCAGACTGAAGCCCAGGGGTCCTCTCCTTCGGCAGAGCTCTTTCTGCCATAGTGCCTCCCCCCACTTTTTTCCTCCTCAGCTCATTTTTCTGTCCTCCCTTTTCTAGCATCTCCTTCTGAGTTTCAGATGATACCTTATCCTGGTGCTCCTTCTACCTTTGCCTCAGTTTTTCTGTTTCTTTGCCAGCTCTTTATTCCTTCTCAGGGTTTCTTGCCTGGAGTGTGGTCTTTGGCCTTCATTTTCCTGTCTCTTGTCTCTGAGGCAGCTTGTCTGTTTTCAGGGTTTGGGTTGTCTCCTCCATGCGAAAGACACCCAGTGCTCTCTCTAAGCTTCAGAAGTGGAGCTCCTGTCAGGGTTCCAGGGAATGCTGCCTCTCAGGTCTTCTTTCAAGTTTTCAGCCTGAGATACGCTGTGGAGGAGTAGCTATACCCGTAGGGTTCTGCGGGGCCGTAATCTCGGTCACTTGCCCAGCATGTGCCTCGGGGTGAGTTACTTCATTCTCTAAGCCTCCTTCCTCATCTGGAATGGAGATGATAGTAGCAGTTCTTTGGAGAGTTTACTGAGGAGTGAGAGATGTCCATATGGCACAGAGGGCTGCCCTATGTGCCTGGCATATGGTAAACAATCAAATACTAGCCCTTTTTATATCTCTGAAACTGAAGTTAAACCGGTCTTCTCCTTCCAGCAGGAAAGCCGGTTATCTGCCCAGCTTCCCTGCCCATCAGTGTCATTGCTACCGCCTGTCTTGGGACTTTTGCACCATTTTGGACTTACCCATCCCTTTCAAATCCTGTAGTGGTCAGCTGCCAAGTTTTATTGACATTTCCTCTGAAATGTCTCTTGAATTTCTGTGTTCTGTTCCACTTAACCCTGCAGCTTTTGAAACCAGTTTCCTGGGACTGATTGTTTTCAGTCTAACTTTTGGACCCCTTCTTAAAACAATTTTCTCTGCATATTACCTCATAATTCATTCATTGAGAGACACATTTGGTGAGTGATGCATTGAGAGCCTACTCTGCTAGGTAGATGTCCTGCTACATTCTAACTCATGTTTATGTCTTCAGCACTTATTGAGGATTGAGGCAAATAAATTTAATGCAGTGTGACAAATACTATGACCATTATGTGTTCTAAAATTAAAAAAAGTTTGCAGGAGCCCAACAGAGGGAATGGTAATAATTCTATCTTCAGGTGAAGGGAAGATTCCCAGAAGAGAGCATTTAATAAGGGGCTAGAAAGTCAAGTACAAGTTTTTGAGTAGAGGAGAAGAGAAGCCTCCGTATACACAGAGGGAAAAGCAGAAACCACATGTAGAACAAAGTTCCTCCAAGTACATGGTGTCACTGGGATACAATTCAAGGGGTACAAAACTGTGTCCTTTGGGCCAAATTCTGCCTGCTGCCTGTTTTGTCTGTACAAAATTTATATACCATAAAGTTTACTTTTTAGCACTCCAGAAAGAAACTTTGTACCCACCAGCAGTCACTCCCCATTGCCTGTGGTCCTACCCCCGGCCCTAGACAATCACCAGTCAACTTTATTTCTTGATAAATTGCCTGTTGGGGCATTTTCTGTAGATGGAATCATATAGTGTATGTGACTTTTATGACTGGCTTCTTTCACTTAACATAATGCATTTGAGATTCACGCATGTTGTAGCACGTCTTAGTTTTTTCATTCCTTTTTATTCCTTTCATTGGGTGGCCATACCATATTTTGCTTATTCATTCACCACTCTGATGCCTGTTTTTGTAAGTAGTGTTTTTTTTTTTTTTGTAAATAAAGTTTATTGGAATATAGCCATATCCATTCATTTATATATTGTCTGTGACTGCTGTCTTACTGTAATGGCAGAGTTGAGCGGTGTGACAAAGCCTGAAAGATTTATGATCTGGCCATTTGCAGAGAAAGCTTATCAATCACTGGATTAGAGGATGGGGACAGTGATGGGGACAGTGGGAGCTGGTGTGGGCTGTGGTTTGAAAGTGGAAGATGAGGGGCAGCTGGGTGGTTCAGTCGGTTAAGCATCTGCCTTCAACTCAGGTCATGATCCCAGGGTTCTGGGATCAAGTCCCACATCATGCTCCCTGCTCAGGGTAGAGTCTGCTTCTTTTTCTACCCCTCTCCTCTGCTTGTGCGCGTGCGCTCTCTCGCTCTCTCTCAAATAAAAATCTTTTAAAAAAGTGAAAGATGAGTGGAAAGGCTGCATGAGTGAGGGTTTGGACTAACCCTGTATCTCTTCAACTTTGTGTGGTATGTGAATCCTCTGCTTTAGAATCCCTTAGAGATGCTTAAGTGCAGATTCCCAAACCTCACCTATGACCTTTGCCAGTGAGGTGAATCCATTGCCACACATCTTTTTTCCTAGTTCCACCTGAACTTCTCTCTGAGCTCAGTCTGTGCTGAACCCTTCCGTGATCCTTTACCCTCCTCCCTCTCTCTCTCTTCTAAAGATTGCTCTGAATCCCTCCACTACCCCACCCCTGCCACGAGTCTGTACCTCCTCAGAGTATGGGATTATGTATTTTCTTGTATTATTTGGGGCTGAATCACGTGTGTTAATGTTGCACACCCAGCTGGTATGTGGACTCCTTAGGGGCAGGAACCAAGTCTTGGACCTATTTTGCATTGTACTTATTGGGTTCTTGAGTGAGACTAAGGATGTTATTTAAAGTATCACTGTAAGTCTTTTTAAGCTACTCCCCTTTTATTTTTAAAAATTATTTGATTTATTTTAGAGAGAGATTGAATGAAAGAGAGGGCAGAGAGAAAGGGGCAGACAATCTCCAGCAGACTCCCTGCTGGGTTAGTAGCTGGATACGGGGCTGGATCCCATGACCCCAAGATCATGACCTGAGCTGAGATCAAGAGTCGGACACTTAACCTACTGAGCTGCCCACGTGCCCCATGCTACTCCTCTTTTGCACAGTGTGCCTTTATTTGATTTGCATTATGTCCATGGACTTGTTGTTTTGTCCTCAGGTCCCTCTTAACCAACTATAGCTAAGCGGGTATCCTTCTTTTTGTATTACAGCATTGATTTCTTTTTCCTGAGTGAGCTTCATTCTGCAATTTACTCTCAAGTATCCAGGGCTCTGTGTCAGTCTTTGCCCAGTTCATTTCTGAGTTTTTGTTACATTTTTCTTTACTCCGAGATTTTAGTCATCTGCTAGTAAACTAGTTGGTCCTTGTCTTCAGCTGTGTAAAAAGCTACAAATGGTTTTTGACTCTATGCTGCTCCCTTGGGTAGCTCATACAATTTGAGCCAGGTTTGCAGTTAGACCCTTACGAATGATCTGTCCTCATGATGTAGGACGATGATTCCCAGCCAGTTCTTAACATTGCTAGAATTAATTAACCTTGATTCCACCTGTGGAGAGAGAGCATTTTACTCTACCCTGTACTGTTAAATACCTAATAACGTGATTTTTTTTATCCTGTTTTTTTGCTCAGTGAGCACTTAAAATATCCCTGCCTGTATAGTAATTTGTTCCCTGTTTAATGTGGCTTTTTCCTTTGTTTACTCTGGACTCAAGTCTTTGTAGCTTGTTTTCTAAGTCAGCTCAAAAGCTGCTGGTCATTGGATTTGGCAGCCTTTTCAAGCTTTACCCACCAGAACCCTACAGGAAGTTGTGTGTCGGCCAGAAGAGTCTGTTTATTTAGAGCATGGTGTCCAGCAGAAGCAATCCATTTATGAGGGTCTGTTCTTAAAGACGCAGGAACCCGAATCCGTGTTTGGAAGACCTGCTTCTTCGATTTCCATTGCAAATGTGCGTATGCTCTGTCCTTTCCTTTCCAGATTGCCAGCGCACCTCAGCCAAACTGGTAGTAATTGACATAGTCCTTCCTCTGAGCAACTTGGTCTTATCTGAAAGGCTAAAGCATCAATGCCCAGAAACTAGATAGCTCTTTTAACCTCTGAAGAATGGGATTGAAAAAGATTATTTTTAATAAATTGGCTTTTATAAGTTTATTGATCACCATTCTTAAATATTCTGATGGGATTTTGCTCTGAATGCCCTCTTGATTTAGAGTGCTAAAACTCAGTTGAAACGGCTACGCTTTTGACTCCTGGGAATGGTTCCTTGCCCATAGTCATTTTGTATTGTCTGAGTCTAGTCCAAGACATCCTGCAATACTGTTTTATATTAATGGCATTTCTCACCTAAACTACAGAGTCCTTTGGCTGAATCTAGAATTTTTACATCCTTTGGGGGAAGAGAGGCACATTGCAGGCACATCTTCTGAAGATGGAAAGACTAGATTAGGTGTTACTGGGTCTAATAATGAGCCAAAGAGAGTCAGGCATAGGATCTGGTATCGCTGCAATAGCCTTATTTTTGCCTGAAGCCCAAATTCCACATTGTGCACATGAAAGTTTAATTTCTCTTTTGATACGTGTGTACACTCACCTGATTCTGAATCTGCTACAGCAAGTTGGTGATGTAACTGTAGGTTTTATGTGCCTCGCACTGGGCACATGGGTAGGTACTCAATATCTGTGCGCTGATTTAAGTGGAAGCCACATTCATTATCGTAAGAGGTGAGTACTTGGCAAATATGGCCTCACTCCTACTGATGTGAGCACATGTGCCAGGTGCCTTGGGAGAGAGGAAAAAAGAGCTATGGCCACTGCCAAGAAGACTGAGAAATGGAAGGCGGACAGAAAATGGGAGATCATATTTCTTAGCTGTAGCCGTGCTGTGGGGTAGGTGGGTGATCTTTTAGTGCTCTAAAGTTGGATCATTCTGTGAGGCGGTTGTTGTATTGAGATTTCTACCTCCAAAAAGCTACTTAGAGAGCATTGGTTTGCTTGAGGTCGTTGGTAAATTTAACATTTAAGAAGTTAAAAACAATACTTGACTCATTTCTCTCCTTCTCCTCTCAACCTCCAGTAGAAAGACATGCAGGTAGTGCTTTCCTTGGGAATCAGTAGTTTCTGAAGATACGGGAAAAAGATCAAGTCCAAGGGAGCTAAAGGTCTGTTTGGACATGCACATGCATGCTTTGGTATGAGATTTATGGGCATTTAGGGTGTCTCCTTGGCTTGCCACTTTGAATCTCAAATTTGAGGGCCTTTCAAAATCAA
The DNA here is from genome assembly GCF_022355385.1 of Mustela nigripes. Lineage (NCBI taxonomy): Eukaryota > Metazoa > Chordata > Mammalia > Carnivora > Mustelidae > Mustela > Mustela nigripes. Next base: position 77,945,106 of record NC_081570.1, on the reverse strand, counting down.
AGGTGATTGAAGAATTTAATTCCTTTTTTTTCTTAAGATTTTATTTATTTATTTGACAGAGAGATCACAAGTAGCCAGAGAGACAGGCAGAGAGAGAGGGAGAAGCAGGCCCCCTGCTGAGCAGAGATCCTGATTAGGGGCTCGATCCCAGTGATGAAGTTCCAGAACCTAAGTCAGGTTCCTTCTACCTCCATCTCCTTCGGTTTTTTTTTATGGAGGGGAGGGTGACGTTAGGGCTTGAGGAACTGAGTTATGTATCTTTGGAAATTGGGCTATTGATAAGGCAACTTCTTTGTTGTAAATCTCAAGGACATTTGTAAACCAAGAGAGACTCCTGCCTTGCAGGACTGTGATCTCTGCAAGATAACCATTTGCTCTTCTTTTAGGGCAGTCAGGGGTGCCTGTGAAATGTCACACATATTACCAAGGGGAGTGGGAGAGAGGGGGTGCAAGGTGCCAGCCCCTGCTCTGTTCTCAGCCAGCCTCCTGCTCCCTCATCACCAGGACCTTGAGACCACGACTAGAGGCAGAGGCTTAACCCACTGAGCCACTCAGGCACCCCAAGAATTTAATTTATAATGATTAGTCAGGCTTGGGCACAGTTGCTTTTGTCATCTGGCCCTGGAGGACTTATGGGGGCCATTTGCTCTCCCTTATATTCTGAAACACCCCCCACCATGATTTTTATCTTCTGCCATTAGCCATAGGGCTCTGCCTGTTCCCTACCATTAGTTCTTTCTGTGGATCCCAGAACCCCTTAGAAACTTTAATGCTGGCCCTTTATTGCTTTTTGTATGTTAGTGCATGTGTTGCTGCTTTGTTTCCTGCTTTCATTGTGGTTGAAGATTCCACTCCTTTTCTCCCTTTATCATTGCTGTTAAGATAGTAAGAATGTAAATGAAATGGTAATACTGCCATTGTGAACAAGTCTTTCTCTGAAAAGATTTTTTGTTCGATTTTAATGCTGTAAATATCTAATTCCCAGTGTTTTAATTGGAAGCTGTTCAAATTTCCCAAATCATAAAATCTTTCAGAGCCTCCTCCAAGTTACTTTTTCTTGATTCCATTCTCCTCCTTTTTTCATTAAAAAGAAAGAAAAAAGGGGGGAAAAAAAAGCTTATTTTCAAATACGGAAATGATCTCTGTTTGTTAGAGACCAGAGTGATCTGGACCCCTGACTTGCTCTGAGTTTTTTTGTTGTGTTTTGGAGCTGTGTACAGGGGTAACACTCAGTCCTGTTTTTGCTGTGTGTTTTTATATACATTTCCAACACTTTCCCTGGCACGGTCCTATGACTGTGTATATGTCCTACATGTGTTTCCTATTTTTTATGACTCATACTTACGGTACTCATAAAGATTTATCCTTTATCTTGGCTCTGAGTAATGAGTCCACTTGCACATTTCCAGCAGAGATGTGGGTTGGGACTCTTGTATTTAATCTTGCAGGGGAGGCCTCTTGAAGGCCTGGTGCAGGAAGCATGACCTATTCAGCTGAAGGTACTGCTCACTTCTCCTCGAGGGAGCAGTCAGCTCAGTTTTTGTGGATTTATTAATTTGTATTTTCCCAGTTTTCCTTTCTCTTTGCCCCCTTTAGCCTTTCTGCTGCTTATAGTGAGACCTCCAGAACACGACTAATGGAACAAAGGCTCCTTTTCCTTGTTGGTAACCGTGTTAAAGGGTTTGGTGGAGAAGAGATGGAAATGAAATGAAGCTGAAATGAGATCTGTATTACATGTGGTAACAGACACCCAGGGGGGGTCTTCTTGGGTTCAAATAAACATTCAGACTCAAGAGACTGTCACAGGGCACAGGTGGCTTTAGCCTGCTTAAAAGGATACAGGATAGGGACCGTAGCTTGTAGCAGGCAGCATGGCATTCCTCTTTTTTAGATGCCTTGTGGCTGCCTACACATCAGCTTGTGTAGCCACCCAGAGCTCTCCAGTTGATGGCTCAAATGCCAAGAGACCTACATGGGGGTGTGTGTGTATGTGTGTGTGTCTTGCCCTGGTTTAGAAACTTTATACCTCCCAGGAGCTAGTAGGCAGCTATGCTCATAGGAATAATTTCCATGGTGCCCATGAAGGAAATGCTCGATTTGTAAGAGTCACTTGCTCTCAGAGAAGCCCCCAGATCTCTCCTCCTAGGCCGTGTTTTTAATCTTTCCAATCCTAGTATAATTTTCCAGTTAAGGATAATTTCTCACCATAAGGAACTTGCCTTTTATTGTAGTTGACAATATGGGGGTTACAGAGTTAAGAAAGTTAACAGAAGACCCAAATTCTCACGGAAAGGAGGGATACATTTTGCTTATTCTCAGTCCGCACCTGTGATAGGCTAAAGAATGCCTCTCAAAGATGTGCCCACATCCTGTTCCCCAAGATCTTCCTCTCTGAATGGTTTATAGAGCAAGTATTTGCAAATGTGGCTGATTGAAGGATTTGGAGGTGAGAAGATTCTCCTGGATTATCCCGGTAGCCTCTCAATGCAATCACATGTGTCCCTATAGGACAGATTTGACTTACAGAAGGGGAGACGGCCACATGACTGTGGAGGCCAAGACAGGAGCGATGGGACCATAAGCCAAGAAATAACAACAGCTGTGAGAGGCTGGAAGAGGCCAGGACAGAATGGTGTTCTTGAGATGCTGGAGGAAGCACAGCTCTGCCGACACCTTCATTTGGGCTCAGTGATCTGATTTGGCCCAGAGTGGTCTTGGATGTCTGGCCTCCAGGACTGTGAGAGAATACATTTCTGTTGTTTTAAGCCATCGAGTTTTTAGTAGTTTGTTACAGCAACCACAAATTGCCGATACTCTTCCTGTGTCTCATTAGCTTGGAAGACTGTCTTGAGTTGGATGTAGTTTCCCTGACCCCCTTGTTGTTCGCTGCTACACTGAACAGACATTGTAAAAGACAGTCACTCATTTGCCAAGGCCAAAAACTTTGGCGTTATCCATGACCTCCTAAGTTTTCTCAGATGTCACATCCAGTCTTGTTTGTTTTACTGTAAAAACAGATTCTGAATCTGCCTCTGCTTGACAGCCCCCCCCCCCCCAACACCAGTCCCCACCACCACCTCCAGGAGACTGTAGAGCCACCATCACAACTTTGTTTGAGACGCAGTGAACTCCCCAGATCCTTTAGAGGACAGGGTCCACTGGAGCTAGAGTGCCTTTGTTGGACGCTTCACTATGCTATTTATGAGCTGTGTGGCTCTGGGCAGGTTTTTAAATAACAGTATCTGCTTCATAGATACCATGACAATAAAATGGCTAAACTGTGACAAGTGCTTTGAACAGTGCTTGGGCTTTAAGAAGCACTCAGTGAAAAAAAAAAAAGAAGCACTCAGTGAGTGTTAGCTGCTGTCATTATTAACTAATAAGATCTATTCTCCACATAGCAGCCTCAGTCAGCCTTTTAAAACTAAAGTCTGCTAACAAAACTCGCTAATAACTCCCTGCAGTGGCTTCCCATGACACTTAGAATACAGTCCCCAGCCCGCACTACAGTGGTCACACCCTCTCCCACCTTCATACCTATCTCAGTGGGCGCACTTGTTGGCCCTGATGTTCTCCAGAGGCTCCCAGCACACTCCTGCCTCCCGTCCTCTGCTTGCAGCACTTCTCCCTCCCTCCATCCAGTCCCTGTCCAGCTGTTACCTCTGCAGAGAGGCCTTCACTGACTACCTCATTTAAAATAGCCATTCTCACCCCTGCTGTCTCCAAATCTAGTTTTACTCTTTTAAAATAACTCCTATCATCTGATAAAATAGCACCTGATATTTATGTTTAGACGTGCTTATTGTCTGTCCCTTCCACTAGAATATCCATGAGATGTCTTACTTTGTGCACTGAGATCGCCAGGAATTAGAACATGCCCAGCATATAGTAAGCACTCAATAAATATATGTGAAATAAATGCTTGAATGAACAAGTGCATGTGGTGATTTTAACAGTTTAGTTGTATTCAATAAACTGTTAGCCATTTTTTATTTGGGAATTCTATTTTGGAAATAGTTATATTTTCTGGAAAATCTGGTTATTCATATTAGTATGTTTGGCTCAGTCATAAAGTAATTCAGATTTCAAGGTGTGGAAACAGAATACTGAATTATACTAGATCAGGATCTTTTTTATTCAAACTTGACCAAATCTGTAGAACCATAAGAGAGAGTCTCAGTTTCTTCATTTGTCAATGAAAAGAGGTTGGGCAGAATAAGATCTCATATTCCTTTCACCTCAGTGTTTTGGGTTTCTTTTCTCCTCTTCTTTTTTTTTTTTTTTAAGTCTGCATTGAGAGTTAAGGTTACATTTTTAAATACAGTTAGTCCACTCCTCCAGACTGAAAGTACAGACTTTAGTACAAAATACCAATTGAAATGTAGAATAAAAGTGTTTCTGGAATTGTTAAACTAGAAAATATCTTTAAAGAAACCCTCACCATCCAGTAGAAACCTCCTAATAACTCAAATGTAAACTAAGAGTATCTTATACCTTCTTATATGTGTGGGTTTTTTTTTTTTTTTTCTTTTTTAAAAAGAGAACCTGGATTAAGTAGGATTTACAGATCTGGGACAAATCTGGCCTCAAAATATGTGGGAAGATGCTTTTGAGTTTCACCTCTTAGATCTTTTTGCCTCGTATAATAGAAATTTCATGATTTTCTAAACAGTTCTACTGTTTTATCCGGACAGAGTACACACAAAGAATCTCCCCCTCTCTTTTATTTAATGAAGTACAGAAGACGAGAGAAACCAGTCATTTCAGTCTGCCTGAGCGAAGGCCCCTCCTCACATAATTAGACCCAGGCAGCTGGACAGTTATCGGCAGCAGCCTTCGTAGACGCCGTACAAAGCATTGTGGGAGCGAGGAAGGCAGGAGCTCATGGAGCTCGTGCTTGGATGTGCAGCACAGGGCAGAGAACAACACCTGTAAACAGAAAGGACATAGACATAGAAACATATTATTGCCCTAAACATGCATGATGAAAACGTAACCAAATAGACTTAATCAAGTACAGCTGGGCCCAGATAAACACATAAGTGCTAACGAATCAGGCATGTTGGAAGGATGTGGGGCCGGGGGAGGCGTGTTGCTGGAGTAATTGGAGTCAGGTGTGTTAGCCTGGAAACGTTTTTTGGAGGTGAGAATTTGGAGAGGTTTGAAATAGGGATGTGGTTTGGCTAAGGTCTAGAGGGAGAATTTTCCACGACTAGGGGAGGAGGCTGGTAAATAAAATAGAGCTGAGCTGAAATACGTTGAGGACAGCAAGTACCTTGGCAGCTGTGAAAGCTTGTGGCTGATAGCCTTGCCTGTTGGTGTTTAGGGTGGGAGAATGGGCTCAGCTGTGTACTCCGGTCTTCAAAGCTAGATGAACGGATGTAATCTTTATCACTGGAAGAGGCGATTTAGATTGACCTCTAAAGATAAAATGTTCGTCCCAACCTCCCAGCCACAGATTGGAGAAAACCTCTAGCTTTACCTCACAATCTGGTGACTTCAGCTGCCTGGGAAGACTTAATGGCTTTACCACTTTCTGGGTTCCTTTTTCTCTGGAGGCATATTCCGGATGGAAAGTCAGGTGACCGAGTTTCTGTTACGCAATTTGGGGAGTCACCTGTGAGTAGATGAGGTGTTGGGGTTAGTTAGGTGTGGAATGAATGTGATATTCTCAGGACCATTCTTGGTTAGATTCTGATGTCCCCAGAATTGCAGTAAAATTTGGGTGTTAAGAGCTAAGCCTGCCCAGGTTAGTCTTGTGCAAAGAAACCTGTGGTGATGGTTGAATTTGTGCTGCCCGAGTTCTGTCTTTTGGGTCTAGTCTTTAAATTAGAGACCCAAATCCCCAATGTTGAGGGAAAGGCTGGGAAATGGCAGAAGAACTTTTGAGTTCTTCTTCAGGAAGCCAGGTGGCCGAGGATCAGGTATGCAGATGTCCTAGGTTTGTCATCCTGCTTCCTGGTCCCAAAACCTATAAGCAGGAAGTAATGGTACCACTCAAATCAGGGCCAAAGCCGGACACTGGCAAGCTGCTTCATAGAGGATTATGAAAACTGGCATTTTGCTCAGTTTTCTCAACACCCCTGCAAAGGACTTCTTAGTTCTAGTTTACAGGCATAGAAATTGAGGCTGAAGAGATTTCTCTTCCCTCGGTTGGGAGCTAGGAAGTAGTTGGCTAGCTCAAGCTTGAATCTGCATCACATACTTCCTGGAGATGGGGTCAGTATGCAGTGAGTAGCTGTGGGCAAAGTGGGTTTTCCCAAGCTTTAGCCTTTTATTCAATCATTAAATCAATATTTATTATACACCTGTTATTGTCAGGCACAGTGCCAGGCATCGGCAGTCCCGGCACCCCCATCTTGAGAATTATCAAAGGTAGCAAAGATACAGTGGATAGTGAGTTCTCCCCCCGCTCTGGCTCCCACTTAGATGATCTCAGCCTCTTTGCTCTCTTTAACCATGAGCTTCAATACTGCTTCCGGTGTTGTTTGTTGACTCAGTGCTATTGGGGGTGAGTCTTTGAACTACAGTGAAAGAGCCATCTGGTGAGTATTACATATAATTAGTTGGGTTGTCATCTATAGGTTAAGAGCTTAGAGAGAGGGGCAGGTTAGGGTGTCCTGTTACTAACAATAGTTCTGTTCTATACAAACAACTCTCTCTACTGGATTATCTCTGCCAAAATATTACCAAATAGCTTGGAAACAGGTTAGTGTTTTGCCCTTTAGGGATAAAAAGACCATGGAGTTGAATTTGGAAAGCAATCTTGGAAAATCTTTCAGTAAAACAGTATATCATTCACATGCCCCAAAATTCAGCACTGCAGGGCTCCTGCTGGCAGAATCAGGTGAACTTTGAAATATATTATGACTTGATCTTGAATTCTTGCATATTTCAAGGAGGCTGAAAGTACTTTTTGTTTTATTGGCAATGACCTTTTATCAGAAATACCTTGCAGATACGCTTTAGGTAGAAGCCAACAGGCTTTAACTTTCTGTATCTACAGCTGCCTTCTTTTCCCTTCAATTTTATATAAAAGCATAAATGGAGGGATTTTTCAGCATCATGTTGTGGAGTCTACCCCATATGTTGATTCATCTGTCCTTTGATACATCGATACATTGATTCATTCTAAAAATGTCTGAGTGTTTACCATGTGCAGGCATTGTCCTAGGACTAGAGATAACAGTGGTAAATAGGGCAGATTTATGTGGTTTTGAACACAGAGTACTCATTCAAGTGATAAGAAGGAGTTGTTGTTAGGGTGGTTAGGAAAGGTTTCTTTGAGGAGGTATACTTGAACAGAGACTTTAATGATGGAAATGAGCCATGCACAGATCCAAGGGAAGAATGGACCAGATAAAGGGCTTGACGAGGTCAAGGCCCTAAGCTTGGAAGGAGCCTGTTAGAGGTAAGTAAGGAGGCTGGGGTAGCTGCACTGGAGTGAGCAAGGAGGAAAAGCAATAGGGGATGGAGTTGGTTAAGGATCAGATCATGTGATGCTTTGCAGAGGGCGAAGTTGTTTCATATGTTTCTGTGTTCTTTTATCCAATGGTAAAAAATGCTGGCCCTGAATTCTGAAGACTAGGGAAGGCCTTCTTTCCCAAAAGCAGAGAATCCGTTCTGTAAGGAGAGATACAGTTCCATTAGCAGGATAGGTAGAAGCTAGATAACTGGAATGGTTATTTGGGTACTAGTCCCAGTGATGCCCCAATCAGCTGTGCAACTTGGGCATGCCAGTCTCTCTCTGGGCTTCGATTTCCTCATTTACAACAAGTATTTGGAGTAGAATATCTCTAAAATCTCTTCCATCACTAAAAATCAGTGCTTGTATTACACAAATTTCATTTTGTGTCTTACCCTTTTGCTTCTTGCAGAATTTTATCACCCCTGCTTGCAGTAACCAAGTCTACTGATTCTAAGTTCACTGCTCTCCCTTTTCTTTTGCTTCTGGGATAACCAGTAAAATATTTGGGGGAAAAAGAAGTGGGGGAAAAATGAGAGAACTTCATAATTTTGCACCTGGGATCCAGAGCTGGCCAGTGTGCCTAACAGTGACCATTTGAGACATTACCCATTGGCCTGAAAGAATTCCTAGTCACCAAATGAGTCAATTATAGTGACTGAGACTTGTTCTCAGCCTAGTGATTTATGGTTTAATCAAGAGCAGCCATTGTCTTTATTAAGGAGAATTAGCCAGAAAAATAGTGTTTTTAGAACTTGACAATATAATAATGTTGTTTGCATGGCTCTTTTGTTTTAAAATTGTTTTTTTTATTTATTGGAAGTTCTGTATTTCAATAGAAAATAGAAAAATCTGCCAGTCTCCCTGAAATGCAGTATAAATCATGAAACTCTCTCATTGAAAAGTATGTCTAGAAGAAATTAACAAAACCAGATAAATTAACTTGTTTTATGACTATTGTCTTGTCAGCACTACCTATTTTAGAAGACCACTATAACTCTTGACTTACCCTTAGGTTTAACTTTGAGTACTTCATGATTTATTTTGCTTCTGCCAAGAATAAAGGACTGCAGGGCATACACTGACCCAAAGTTAGAGAAAAAATTTAAGAAGAAGAAAAAACTGAAGGAAAGAAATTCTCTAAAGCATGTTCACACTGGTCTGAAAAGTTCAATAAATTCATTTTGGAATATTTTCAGTTCTTGAAAGAAGAAAAATCTTCTGTTCTTTTGTATTCACTTTGTCAGATTAAACTGAACTTTGTCAGTCTTATAATTGAATACACAAATCATTTAGTGGGACCTGGCATTTCTGAATAGATGACTCAGTCACATCAGACCGTTTTTTCTTGTCAACTGCATCCGTCCCTAGGGATTTGTCTTAAAGTTGCTCAAATATCTACAGGCTTTGGTCTAGCTTCTCCATTTATGGGGAAGCTGAATCCCAAAGTCAGATAGCAGAACTTTCTTTTCCCCACAAATGAATGAATATCTCACTGAAAGTAATACAAGATCGGGAAGCATTGGTGTTTGTAGTTTATAGTGAAAGTTACTTTTCTCTATTTCTTAGGCAGGGATAATTAATTACTTCCCCCTGATGGCAAGCAACAAGATTTTTATTTTATTTTATTATTATTATTATTATTTTTTTTTGGTGAATCAGACCATCATATTTTCATTCCAAAGCTACTTACCAAGAGCTTACTTGGAGCTTACTTGCTTGCTTTTTTAAAAAGAAGATCATAGAGATCATGACCCAAAATTGTTTCAGATGTGTACTAGAAACTTATTGTTAGTTCTTGCCAAGACTTAGGTGGGCATCTCAAGAAAACATCCCTAGGGTGGAGAATGTCAGAGTTGTTTTTCTTTAGGGATAGTAAAAGAGAGAGAGAAGACTGTCAGACTTATTTCATGTACTGGAGAGAACTAAGGGTTGGAGATAAAGATTTTTGCATATAGCCAGGACCAGAATTACCAGGCCCAGTGAGCTGGTCCTTCTAAAAGTGCTCAAGGCAAATAACTCACAGTAGTTTCCTGATTCATTGATTATGGTTAAAAGAGACCCCAAACTCAACAAGTGTTTATTGAGGGCCTGTGAGCTGGGAACAAACCATGGAACAAATTCTTTAGATCTGGGATGCTTGGTTTGAGGACTAAAGTTTAATTTCCTTACTTTGTGAGATACTCCTTGGGAATTCAGTAGCAATACCATATATATAAAAGTTGGAATGCGATCCAAAAATGGTATTTTGTATTAAGCTCTATTATGATATATATTCTTTTGGGCAAATAAGTGAGGTAATTGGAGTGGATTTAATAAATCAATGCATTAATGTGATTTAACTGATACTTGATATGCCAGAAATTGATGTACCTGTTATTTATCAGGAGACAAGCCATGGTCACATCTCTGTGACGCATATTACATGCTGTTCTTTCAGTTGCCACTGATTGGTTAAGCTTGGCTTTCATGGCCCGTTGAGATCTGGCCCAAGTCTACCTTTCTAATTTTATTTCTCTGTATTCTTTTATACATTTCCTCAGCTCCATCTGAATTAAATGTTCCCCACACCTCTCCATATTCCCTCCCCTGCTTTGAGATTTCTCTTAGGGCTCTCCCTGCCCTTGTCACCTTAGTTCTGCCTATTCCACCTGTTTACCCTTGGGACCCAGCCAGAAGTGCTCCCCTGCTCCTCCCATAGACATTTACATCTGTCTTTTACCTTTGTGCACCTGTTAAACTATGAAGTTCTTGAGGACAAATTCTGTATCTAGTTTGCATTTGAAGTCTTTTCATTACCTAGTGATAGTTCCTGAATAAATATTTATGTGTTCTGTTTTCACAGTTCTTGCAGTGTTGATACACTATCTGGATTACTGTTTAATTATTTTTCTTTAAATCTAAACAACAACAACAACAACAACAACAAAACCTGCTTCACCCTAACATCTTCAACGTGAAATTATGTTTTTAATACCCATGAAAATGAGCATGTAAGCTATAGGTAAAAATTTTCTCATTTCTTAACATTTCTTAGGTATTCCCATACTTTGGGAAAGATGGATCTACCCGAGTACCATACACATACTGGCCACTTAGTATCTGCCAAGTGAATCAACGACTGCACAAAACATAGGAAATAAGAACATTTTCTCCCTGTTAGCCTAGTAGCTTTATGGCTATTAATCTGGAGATAAAACAAGGAGAAGCTAGAAAAGACTGGAGTTGTTCATTCCTGCCTGTGAAGCAGTTAGTATTAGATAATACTAATTACTTCCTTATGTATTGCAAACTGCTGGGCCAGTGGGGCCTGTGGAACAATCTGTTCTGTGGGTAGCTGACTCCCTACTGACTGAGCATCATGCCGAAGCCCCAGAAATGGACCCTCTCCACAGTAGGTTTGGGAAGTAGCACCAGGTATTGGGTTCATCTAGAGAAGAGGAATGTGGGAAGTGTGTGTGACACATCATATTGTTCTAATCAAATTCTAAATGTTCTGTTCGGGGTAATTTGAGTTAGAGTTCTTGCTACCATTTTTAAATTTTTTTTTTTTAAAGATTTTATTTATTTATTTGACAGAGAGAGATCACAAGTAGGCAGAGAGGCAGGCAGAGAGAGAGAGAGGAGGAAGCAGGCTCCCCACTGAGCAGAGAGCCCAATGCGGGACTCGATCCCAGGACCCTGAGATCATGACCTGAGCCGAAGGCAGCGGCTTAACCCACTAAGCCACCCAGGCGCCCCCATTTTTAAATTTTTAATGCATTGTGTACTCTTAATACAATTGAGGTTCTGAGGATTTTTTCTATAAGCTCTGTTCATGGGAATTGTATATTTTTCTTATCTTTTGAGGTTGTTGTAAGGCTACTCACATGTACCACTTAGAGCTCCTTTAAGTAAAATAAAAATGTTCCATGTATTCAAGTTATAATGAAGCTAGTTAATAATAAACTGTCATTTTGTTACTAAAACTTAAAGATTTTTACAGATCCGTGAAGAAATTTGTTTCTAGATTGTTGTACTTTATAGTTGGTGCTTCTATATAGTATAGAAATAATATAATTCCTTATTTTCTATTTAAACTATGGCATAGAGAGAGACCCTAGAACAGGTTGTTTTGTCATTTAGCGTTAAATGAGGTTTAGAATACTTTTTTCTTAAATTTATCAGAATTAGTCCATGTAAGGTCAGTATGGCATAAAGTCTTTTGAAGGTTTTTATCAGAAAAATCATCTCTCTCCCTCTCTTGTTAAATCCAGGGTTGGGATCCACAGCTGTTCGAGCATGGACAGGGTAACTTGATATAAGGGGACACATTTTTACCCTGGTCTGCTCTTAGAGCACATTTGAGATGGTTGTTTTGGAAAATGGGCTATGAATTTTATCTCTAGACCTTCGCACCAGAGCAAATCCAGCCCAGCAAATCCCTGGCCCTCAGTGTGCATCCTTCATAACAGAACTTTGACGCTGTGACTTGATGCCTTGAAATCAGCACAACAAAATGGTGCTCAAGGAGCAGTGTTTACTTTGATCATTTTTCAACTTCTGTGCCCCAGCCTTTTCACGGAGTACAAATTGCTTTACCAGAGTTACGGGGCTGAAGCCCATGGACTGTTTTTGTAGTCTGGTTGCTGTGGTGATTCTTAGCCTTCCATGAAACTCCACCTCCAGGGAAACAGAAACCTTTGCAGCTGTTTCAACCTTTTCGGTATCGTATGTGGTAGAGGTCTTCACCGAGCGGGTGGCAAGCCGGAGAGTGGGTGATAAACAGATACGTGGAAACAGGGCATCTCACTCAGGACGTGTTGTATTATTTCCAAACAAACATCTCCCTTATCCTTCTCACAAATCATAGGGGACTTTGAAGTACCTCCAAGTCTGGCCAAAGCCAGAGTTTAGTGAGCCATAGAGATGTGTTGGTCATGATAATGATATGAGTAAGAACTTGGGGATAATGGCTGGTGACATTTATAGTGTTGCCAGGTGGGAAAGAAAAGAATGGTGGAGAAGGGGAAGCTTGATGGGACTTGTATGTGCCCAGAAAGGAGAAATTGGTTTAGGAAGAGGGTTCGGGCTCAGTCCAGGGCTGCCAGCAGTTCGCTGTTTGTGGGACTGTGAGGAAGGCTATTTTGATCTTAAGTCTCCATGGAGGACAGTATAGACAAGACCTTCCTTCCATAGGAACCAAGGGAATGGAAAAAATAGCCATGGTTTTAGAGGGTAGAAGTAATAATAGCTAATATTTATTTATTTATTTATATAAGATTGTATTTATTCATTTAAGAGAGAGAGAGACAGCACTGGCAGGGGGAGAGGCAGAGGAAGAGGGAGAAGCAGACAGCCTGCTAAGCTGGGAGCCCGACATGGCGCTCCATCCCAGGACTCTGAGATCATGACCTGAGCCAAAGGCAGAGGCTCTACCATCTGAGCCACCCAGGAGCCCCAATAGCTAACATTTAAAAGAGCTCTTGCTGTGTGCCAGTTACTGTTTGAAGTGCTTCCCACATGACATGTTTAATCCTTTGACATCTGATAGATAGGCATAAGTATTATCCCCATGTTATAGTTAACGAAACTGATGCCCAGGGAGTTTTAACATGTTCAAGGCCCCAAGGCTGGTAAGTGGAGAACGGAGATTCTAAATGACTTTGAGTCACTGCTATTAACCACTAGGTCAATCTGCCTGTAATTTAGGAAGGAAAACAGAGTGACCCAAAGGATTGGGTTTCAGGGGACGCTGGCCAATTTGGAAGAAAACGTAGATCTTGAAAGATATTAAATTATGCTTTAAAATGTGTTTATTGATTTGTTCACTCATTCATTCATTTATTCATTCATTCATCATTAAATACCTAGGTAGGACCTACTAAGAGCCATTTATTAGTCTAGACTCTGAGGTAACGAAAAGACAAGTCCCAACTCCTCCTCTTAGATCGTTTTTATGTACAAGCTTGATTTAGTACAAGGCAGCAGGTGCTAGGTACTATAAGAGAAAGGTCAATTGGACATGGGTCAGAAGCATTCACTGGGAAGAGTTTCCTTCTTCATTCTGGGGACACTAATGACAAGAAGACTTCTTAAAGGACATGTTTTTTTCTGTGAGGTGGACGAAATTCATCCTGTGTGAAAATACAAAACTGTAATTAAATTCCATATGTTACTACATATCTCAGCATCTTTCTAAACAGAGCGGAGAGGTCTTATTTGCTGAGTTTGCCTGTATCTTATCCTTGAGAATTTCCAGACCACAGTCCAGTAGTATGCCCACTTTATAAACAGCTCTGGTGGGAGAAGGTTGCAGAGTAGCAAATGGAGAACACTTCACAAGAAGGAAAAGGGTTTGAGAAAACTGAGGGAATCCATCTTTATAGGAGAAACTTCCTGTGATGCCTCAGGTGATGACTGCACATTCAGTTCCTGAAGTCTGTTGAGGGCCTTTGTGTAGTTAATACCTAAATTTTTAATATGGATGGGCATATTAGGAATGCTTTATATGTTTTAACTTATTTCTTTCTCATAATAGTTCTAAAAGGTAGGTACTATGATTCTGGTTTTTAGATAAACCAAGTCACACAGGTAAGGAATGGAGCTGGGGTTCAACACAGGCAATTGGCTACAAGTGTCCATGCTCTCAGTTATGATGCTATGCTGATTAGTCATAGTTCATTTTATGGGTCCCATTTTAAGCCATAAAATAATTAATCAAGAGGCAGTCTCTTAGATCTTGTGACAACTCTTAGGTAGCTTGAGGCAGATAGATTGCCCCATCTCCGTGAACTATCTGTCCTGAAGGGACAATATCTATTTTACACATCATCCATATTTTATTTCTCAGTGATGGCTGGGAGCCTTCCATGGTGAGTGGAAAATTAATAGAAGAAATGCATATTATATAGTTTTGCTACTTGTTAACCCTGGTTAAAAGTTTGCTTAAGGGTATGGTGTCTATTGATGACTTTATTGGGTTTCTCTATTCTAAAAACAAGGATATTTTAGAATATTGTCTATGTGGAGTGGTCTGAAAAATTTGAGTTTTTATCATCTTTCTTTGAGAGAACAGTAAAACTTACCTCACATTCAGAGTTAACGATTAATTATATTTATAATAAATACAAATTACCTAACTTCAGCAATTCTTTGTGATTGCTCTGATCTCTTTGAACGTTAAGGGAGATTTAATTTATTATTATTATTTTTTTTTAAAGAATAATGGCTTTTTCAAAGCTAGGTCTAATTTTAGAGTCTGGGCTCATAAGCAAGAGACAGCAGGCTGCCACAGACTCACATAGACCAAGACACAGACAGATGTGACCCGAACCTACCCGCAGCAGTATTCTGAACTCTATGAGATACTGAAGAACTGTCCTCACTTTCCTGACAGATCTGCTCTATCCTGCCTGTCATTTTCTTTTGAAATAATTACTGTTGAGAAACACTCTCGAGGACTTGACTTTATTGTTTATTAAATAAAAGGATTTTTTAAAAACAAATTTAGCAAACTTATTTAGGGAAGCGGTGAAATAGGATGTGGATAAAGTGATTCCAAAAGTCTTAGGGAAAGTATTCACTAATGAAATCACAGAATCCCTAGATCCTTGGGTCAGAAGGGGTCTTAGTGCTTATCCAGTCCAGCTTACACTTGGTTTGTGGATTCTGTTTCTAAAATATCTCTGACAAAGGGTCACGCAGCCAGTCCAAGTAGTTCAGAAAATTGGAAAGGAGTGGGAGAAACCAGAAAATTTATCATGTTGACAGGTTTTGCCTGTTTCTTGCACAGAGGATTGGGTTCAATTTGTCCTGCCTGCTTGTTGCGTCTCCTGACCCTTGACATCCTCTTCTCTCCCCACACGGCCTGGACATATCTCAGTGTTAGTGTTCTGTACTACAATCATTTCTTCATGTGTCTGTCTTTCCTCTGGACTGGGAGCAAATTAGTGAAAGGTTGTGCCTTCCTCATCTTTCTTTTCTCAGTATTAATGAAAATAACTGTCATGGTGCATGACACATCATGAGTACCTAGCTAATGCTGTTTGACTAAATGAAAAAAATGTATAGAAATCACATTACCGTCTGAAGCTAACTAATTGTGTGGCCCAGCTTTTGACCCTCCTCGATGAATGAAGTCCTAAGGATCTATGGGACCTTTCAGCCCTTCTAAGATAAATTGACTTCCTAGTATTTTCTATCACATGAAGGTCTTTGCAGGTGGGATTTGAAACTCAAGAGTTGGTTTGGTCCAACCCACGTGGGTGTTCAAATCACATTTTTTGGGTGTGTGGTCAAAAACATAAAAAAATTACCATTTTGGCCATTTTAAAGTGTACAGTTCAGTAGCATTTGCACATTCACAGTGTACTACAAGCATCACCACTATTTCATTCCAGAACATTTTCTTCACCCACAAAACAAATGCCCTATCAGTTAGCAGTCACTTTTATCCACCTCTACCTCTAGGTCATGGCGATGACTAATCTGCTTTCTGTCTCTGGATTTGCCTGCTCCGGGTCTCATATAGAAATGTAATCATACAACATGTGCTCTTTTGTGTCTGGCTTTTTTACTTGACGTTATACTTTCAGGGTTCACCCATGTTATAGCATGTATTAGTATTTTATTATTATTATTTTTATTATTTTATATTTCTTTATTTATTCTTGGGGAGAATTGGGGAGGGTGGAGAGCACAAGCAGGGTGAAAGGTAGAGGGAGAAGCAGACTCTCCGCTGAGCAGGGCTCAATCCTGGGACTCTGGGGCCATGACCTGAGCAGAAGACAGATGCTTAGCCGACTGAGCCAAGCAGGTGCCCCAGTACTTTATTCTTTTTATGCTAAATAATATTTCATTGTATGGCTCTGTCATATTTGCTTATTTCAAATCACATTTTTGTGGCTATGTAATAGTCCATTGTGTGTGTCCATGTGTCTGTGTGGTGTGTGTGTCTGTGTGTGTGTATCACATCTTCCTTAACCATAAAAGAGGATGAGTTTTTGTCACTTCAACAACATGGAGGGATCTAGAGGGTATTATGCTAAGTGAAAGAAGTAGCACAGGATTTCCACTCATGTATGGCACCTAAAAGCAAAACAAATGAATAAACAAACAAAAAGCAGAATCAGACCTATACATACAGAGAACAAACTGGTGGTTGCCATGAGGTGGGGTGTGGGAGGATAGGCAGAATAGGTGAGGGGGAGTGGGAGATACAGGTTTTCATTTATGGGATAAATAAATCATGGAGATAAAAAGTAAAGTACAGGGAATATGGTCAGTGGTATTATAATAGCACTGTCTGGTGACAGATGGAACTATACTTGTAGTGAGCATAGCATAATTATAGTGTTGTTAAACCACTGTGTTGTACACTTGAGCCTAATGTATTATAAAAAAAAGTCAGGTATAATAAAATTTTAATCACATTTTTATAGAGCTATTTGTCATCATGACTCATATTTTTCTCATTTCTACCCGAACATCATGAATGGCAAAGAATCTTAATTATTTCCACAAGATTT
This sequence comes from Mustela nigripes, assembly GCF_022355385.1. Lineage (NCBI taxonomy): Eukaryota > Metazoa > Chordata > Mammalia > Carnivora > Mustelidae > Mustela > Mustela nigripes. Next base: position 77,928,132 of record NC_081570.1, on the reverse strand, counting down.
CTCATAATTTGGAGTATTTAAATTTTTAATCCAGTCCTGAATATTTTGTCATGCACCCCGCATACACACACACTTCTACTTTTCCCATTTTGTCTCTTCTTACTGTTTATTAGAGGATGAGTCAGAGACCAAATGGTAGACTGATGGTTTTGCTGAAAATGAGAAGTAGAACTTAAGCTGTTGACTTTAGAGGCGTTTGGGACTCGACTGAATTATGAAACAGAGCTTAAGCTGTTTGATCTTGGTATCTATTAGGATCTTCTAGACTTTGGTCAGATTGGAAAATTTCTTTAGAGATGTATTATGAAGAGTAGCTTGTACCTTCTCCATTTACATGAGAAACTAAGCCATTATAATACTTTTCAGACTCTCTTTAAATACAGGTGCTCTAGCTCTGCCTTACATGTTTAGTACCCTGAGTAAAGTTCAGAGAGTAGAACCTTTTTTCCCTATATTTTAAGCATTAAGAAATGAGATTATTAAAAAAAAAAAAAGTTAAGACTCCATTAGTGTCACCAAATGGTAAGGCAGAACCTTGTATTTGCCAGTGTCAAACAGAGGGAAAAATTTCAATTATTCACTTGGAAATGAATTGATGTTATCCCTTTTTCTCTGTTCTTCTATATAGTCACTAATTCCCAGTAATACAAATTGATTTATCGGGCCTTAAATTTGTTGACTACACATACGGTTTTGACAGCATTACAGTATCTTCATTATTGGGAGGTGAATGACTGGATAGTATTAACTATATAACTTGAAAACCAAATGGTTTGTGTTAGAATTTGCTTGTTTCATTCTAAGATAAAATCTTTCCTAGTTTCTGCTGTGACACTCAGTGTTGATTTACCTGTAAGTTAATGTCAACAAGACCAAACAAGGAATGTTGTTCAGACTTCTGTATCTTTGCTCCTTCCCTCTTTTAGTTTTTATTTTCCTTTTTCTTTTAGGTTGTTAATAAGTGCTTAAAGCACTTTTAAAGATATAGAGTAACTTTAATAAATTTGTTACCAGGTATCCTGCTCTTTATTTTATGTTAGTCCCTTTCAAGTTGGAACAAATATACTGACTACTTTTTAATGCTATCTCAAGAAAATAGGAAATTTAAACCTTTCAGTACCGGCTTTAGGAAGATATTCCATCTTAGACACTTACAAAGTACAAGTGCCAAATTCTGTGTGTATATTTTGGCAATTTCCTGTTTACTTTCAGTGATCACTGGTCTTATCCTGAAAACTTACTGCAAGGCTCAAGGCAAATTGATTCTGTGGAGGAAAATAGGCAAAAATACTAGACTATTATGTAAATACTGCAAACTGCATTTGCTCTATTGTCAGTTAGGCTGTTCCGACACAGTTCATTGCCTGAATTAAAAGCATTTAAAATTCCATGCCTCCAAAAGATAGTGGAACATTCCATCAAAGAAAATAATGTTTTTTCAGGAAAAATACTCCAAAAACACAGAATGATAACATGTTCTCCTGCTTTGGCTTCTGGGCTATTTCTCCCTTTCTCAAGATAAGCCATGTAACATTGAAACTAAAGTTCCTTTAAAAACATTTCCACTTAAAATCATAACCTGGCTGGATGAGACCAGAATACCCTTAGGGGGCCAGTACTGTGAACTTCAGGAGTTGTTTTTCTTAGAGCTTTCAAAGGAAACCAGACTTCACAGAATTCCCAAGGTGGTTCTATCCGGACCAGAATTTAGTTTCCTTCGAGAGTCATTTGGTCTAGTCCACATACCAGCAGGGAGCCCCTGGAGTTCAAGGGATGATTGAGTTGCACCTTTGCTAATTCAGCGACTTGTAGAAATACAGAGGGTATATTTTTGCAGATTGCCAAAGCTGTAAAGTTCTCAGGCCCTCTCCACTTCCCGGTTTTGTAATTCTACATGAGCTGTGTTTGAGATACAGCTGATCCACTTAGACGTGAAATGCAACCATCGCCATTTTGAGTTCTGCAGTGCATTTGTTCATGAGAACAGTGAGCCTTACTAAAGCTTTTATAGAGGAGATAGAGAATTTACATCAAAGCGACTCAAACAACTGTAGCTGGCAATGGCGACATCACAGTTCATAAAAATGCTTGTGGCCCCATCCCTGTGGTTTTCTCCCTACCTCCCAGCTTGTGGAGCCTCCCATCTTCTTGCTTACAGCTCAGTCCCCTGCCTTTCTTTCTTATCTTTTCTTTTCCAGAAGCAAAATAGTTCCTGCCTCTTACTCCTGTAGAGTAGGTCACTGTCCTCTTCTTTGACTCAAGGCCAACACCTAAGGTTAAGGTAGAGTGGGAAGGCAGGGCGGTGGGAGCTGGGGGACAATGGGAGACATTGATTCTGCTCCCAACATTGTTACTCTCTGGCCATTTGATTTGGAAAAATTATTTACCTCTAAGCATCAATTTCTTCATCTTTAAAATGGGAATAATTAGATAACAAAGCAGAACAACTTCTGATGAGAGCAGCAAATCTTAACCCAGTGGAAGGATGCATGGACCTGTCTGTTATCTTCCCCTGAAATACAGTGATGATGGCTGTCACTCCTATTCCCACTACTATTCCTATTAACAACAGAAACACAAATGGGGTGTTTGTGAAACCCGTGCCTTGCTTGTTGCTCCTCCTCCGATTTCTCTTTTCTTGCTAGACAGGTAACACTAGGCCCAGTCACAATTCCTCCCCAGCTTCAGCTTAATATACTGGGCTGGGGGAATCTAGGTGCCATCCTTTTGTAAAGCTTAAAGCATCTTAAATCACTACCTGAATACCAGTGCACTTTGTTTTTTTGCTATTACGAATTTGCTAGCTTTAAGATGGTGCATAAGCAGCAATCTTTTTTGAGATCTGTGACTACACTTGACTGGTGGGAATGATTCATTCAGTTTCCAGGGCTTGTGAGAATTGGTTTCTTGCTGTGCCTGTTTTTAACATCGGCTCCCATCGGTCACCTCAATGATCCTCTTTATCTTGCCGTTCTGTTTACCCCAGTGTCGACAGCCCAGCTATTCTGACATCCTAGTATTCCAAAATACAGGTTTATTAAACTGGTAGGTAGCAAAACCAGTTTGAAGCCCATCATAAAAGTAGAAGTTGAAATAAATTTACACAGTCCACACCTGGGTGGCTCAGTCCGTTAAGAGTCTGACTCTTGATTTCTGCTCGGGTCATGGTCACAGGGTGGTGAGATGGAGCCCCGAGGCAGGCTCTGTGCTGGGTGTGGAGCCTGCTGAAGATTCTCTCTCTCCCTCTGTCTCCACCCACGTGCTCGCATGCACCGTCTCTCAAAAAATATGTATAAGTAAAATCCCCTGTCTCCAGTTAAAAAAAACTTTTTTACATAGTCCTTAGTTATATGGTACTTGGGTTATATAGTAGTGTTAAAAACAATAATTAAGCATTTGGAGTGGGTCTGTTTATTAAGTGTAACAGGGAATATAAAAAAAAGCAAACTTTTCACATTAATGATTGTGCGAATATTGAATTCCTTCTGTTTGTCTAGGATTTTAATTTCTAACTGTTCTAGCACACTTTGTTACCTAAATAAGAAGTATTAATTTTTAAAATTTATTTTATTTTATTTTTCTTTAAATTTTATTTGTTTATTTGACAGAGAGACACGCAGTGAGAAAGGTAACACAAGCGGGGGTGGGGTGAAAGAGGGAGAAGCAGGCTTCCCGCTAAACAGGGAGCCCAATGTGGGGCTCAATTCCAGGACCCTGGGATCATGACCTGAGCTGAAGGCAGACGCTTAACGACTGAGCCACCCAGGTGCCCCTACTTTTTTTTTCTATTTAAAAAAATTTTTTTTAACATTTTATTTATTCATGTGAGAGAGAGAGAGACGGAGAGAGCAGAAGCAGGGTTAAGGGCAGAGGAAGAGGGAGAAGCAGACTCCCCTGCTGAGCTGGGAGCCCGACATGGGTCTTGATCCTAGTACCTGGAGATCATGACCTGAGCCAAAGGCAGACTCTTAACCATATGGGCCACCCAGGCACCCCGTTGAGAAGTATTTAAAATTCTGTGCTTTAAGATCCAATAGGATGTTTGGTCAAAATTTTTTATCTTTGTTTTTCTTTCCTGAGAAGGAAAACCTGCTCCAAAGGCTTTTTCACATTTCATCTATTTGTATATTCGTAACTGTTAAAAATAATAAAACAATTTCTTTTCTTTTTTTTTAAGAATTTATTTATTTGACAGACAGTGAGAGAAGGAGAGAGAGCACAAGTTGGGTGAGCAGCAGAGGGAGAGGGGGACGCAGGCTTCCTGCTCAGCAGGGAGCCCAATGTGGGACTCGATCCCAAGACCTGAGATCATGACCTGAACCGAAGGCAGAAGCTCAACCCACTGAGCCAGCGAGGTGCCCCAATAAAACAATTTCTGTGTGTTTGTGTTTGTGTGTGTGTATTTGCTTACTATAGTCCCTAAACACACACATGATAATCAGGGCCCCAAAGCCTGGGTGTGGCATCGGAGTCCTCTCCCACGTACATTGCCAGTCATTTTAGTAGCATGAGTTGGAATTAGCTTTTCTTAACTTTTTTAAAGTTCAAGTGAAACTTCATAGTGAAAGTTAATGTTCTCTTATCTAAATGCAGCGCTACCCTTTTTGGCTAGAAAAACATGACAGTACGACTCTGTACCCATTTTTTGAATCATTTCATGAATAACTTTTATTGATTCTTCCTTTCATGTATTCTTTCAGAAAAGTTATTGACTGCTTGCTAATTGTTCAGCTCTGCACTAAGCTCAAGGATGCCGAAATGACTGTAACTCAGTTTCTGCCCTTGAAGAATGCCTTGAGAATTTCACAGTACAAGGGATGGTGTGTGTGTCTGTGTGTGTGTGTAGATGACAAATATCTAAACAGAGTATTGTAGTGCGGTGCAGAGGTGGAAACATGAGCATGGTCTGTGGGAGTGCTGTTGAATTCCAGGCCCACCTGCAGATAGGGATTTTGAGCTGGACATACATGTCTGTCTAGGCGCTGGCAGGAGGGTGCTGCAGGCCAGAATCCGGAAAGGCCCTGGTATGTTGGCGACCGCCAGTACTATATTCAGATGGTAGATACTTAATACTAATGATTGATGGAACTGTGGCTCTCAGTGTTAGACTTGCCATCACCGGTGGCCTGCTGAGGGCTCCCCCAGTGCATCTACCCCACAGCATGCCCAGGGTCTTCCCTTTCCCTGTCTCTCTTCCCAGTAGAGACTGAGCTGTGGGCTACTCTGGGAAGGAATGGCCAGGGTCTCTGGAATCCCCTTGCAACTCTCCCAGGACCCCTTTAGAGGGCCATGACCTGAAGTTTCAGAAATATTCTTCTGTTTATATGAGCTCCTGCCCCTCAACCCCCAACCCAAATTTAGTTCCGAGTATTTTTCCAGGGCATTCAAAATAGAGAGCAGAGAGGGCAGGCTTACTTCTGCATCAAATTTCAGACTTTCATTTTAGGTCCCCCCCCACCTCCCGCTCCCCGTTTTGTGGTCATAATAGATTATTTTCAGAAGCTCCCAGGGAATCCTGAATCCCGTCGTTTGGGGGAGGAGGAATGGTGGCTGTATCCCACTCATCATGTTAAATGGTTTCAAGACAAAACCACTGGGGAGAAGAGCTCGGTATCACTTGGTGAAGAAGAGTGTGAAATCTCTGACCCCAGTGCTGCTGAGACCAGGGAGGATGGTGTGTTGACTCCCTGGGTGAGGGCGGAGTCACTTTGGGGGTGGAGATTCCTTGAGTTCAGTACCGACTGACTGATGTTTTTCTAGAACTTCAGAGAAATATAAAAATAATGTAATAAGGAAAATTTTTGAAAGCTCCAAATCCACTCCCCTAAGAATATTTTAAGGGAATCTTTTTATACCAATTCCCAAATGGCAAAAGACAAGTGATGGCAAATAAAATGTCAGCTGGAGGGGCTCCTTAGACTGGATCATCCTTTCAAACGCCGTGGCAGCAACTAACTACTGGTTCCCGTTCACAGCAATTGGTTGCACATTTCAGATGCATCTGAGTTCAGATTTGAGCTCCTAAAAGTCATATTGCCCAAGGAGAGGTGAAATTTGAGTTCAGCTGGGGTCCCCCAGTATCCTGAAATAGATGTATGTCTCATTGTCTGTGTGTGTAAATTATGGTTTTATGAGACCCAGATTCAGGATGTTTTCAGTTACTACCAACCCTGTTGCTAAGTGGACGTCCCCTTACCTCTGAATCAGGGATAGATGATGGTTATCTGTAGACCAGGGTGTGCTTTTATGGGTCCTGGTAATAGACACACTGCTAGAGTTATTTTCTTATAAACTGATTATTGGATCATCCATTTTAGAGCATTTGGTCTGCGTTCAGAGAACAGGAGTCTCTCTGGTAGTGTTTTGGATGATTTCATTGTTTCATGGGTCCCTAGGGACTGTTATGAGAGTCAGAAATGTTGAAATGGAACCTCACTGACACGTTAGCAAAGTCAGACAGCTGTTCAACTCTTATATCAGTTGTTTTGCTCGCTTTGCTTATGTTTGTTTTAACAAACCCCGGGAGTAGGGGGGTCTAAGAGGAAATTTTTGAAATCACTCTGGTAGAAATATCTTGCATCACTACTATGAACCCTTAGAAATTCCAAACAATTTTCAAATGGCATCTTTCCATTTTTTTTCTTTCTTTCTTGTAAGTACATAATTCATTTTCATAAAGTGATTTACAGAGTTTGAGACAATATGTAGTTTTTGCTTATCAAAGATAATTTTTGGAAAACAGAGAGGTCTTCACCTTAACAGGGTCCAGAGAAAATTGTCCTTGTTGTTTTCTGCTGATAACATGGGCAAGGACATGCTGTTTGTCTTGCCACTCTGAGGCTGTATGCTTCTTGGAGTTGGCCTTGACTTTGGATTTACTTTGAATTTCTTTATAAAATAGAAGAAATACATTAATTATATCTGGTAGTTTGTTGAAGTACACAGATAATCTCAGAAGATTTAGTATAAATAGATGTCATAGAACAGATGAGCTTTCCATTAGCTCAGAACCTAAATGAATGAGCTTTTCCTCATTTAGGGGAGAGATCAGCAGTATATGAGGGACAGTGTCTACATAGGGGATGTGACAGATTAGATATACTTGCATTTTCTCACACCATTAGGAAGACTGAAAGGTGGCACTGTTTGAGACAAAAAAGGTTAGAGCAGAACTCTTGGACTGGGCTTTATGGACTACTTTGTAGTCGAAGTATGGTTTTAAGAGGTCACTGAAACCTCAGAAACTGCATGGACAAGTGTTTTATTTCTGAGTTGCCATCTAATAAGTTCTTTTCTCTGAGAGGGTGACCTGTTAAAACCAGAGATACGATCTCTAGTTTAATTACGCAGAGTCATTTTGTTTCTGCCATTAAGAATGTTCTCGTTCCTCCACAGTGGACTCCTCAACCTGGATTAATGGGTACTTAACCTAGAATTCATGGGTCCTGCAGTGAATGTATTTTTTTCTGACATTGCCTGCAAAATGTAGTGTGCATATGGGTTTTTGTGTGTGTGTGGTGAGAAGGTTCATCTGTTCTATTACGTTCTCAAATGCTTTTTACTGCCAAAAATGAACTCTGCTAATTTAGAGAGTAGTCATTGTTTCCTCATTTGGGGTGCATTCCCTTTAGTTTCATCAGCCTTCCCAGGCGGATGGTCCCTCGTTTAGTTTGTTATTGTTTATGAAATAGTTAGAGACTCTTAACTTTTATGTAAATTTAGTATAGGCTTGAACTGTCTGGATTGCCAAACTGGAAGTCATCGGATACCACGTATATATACCACGTATATCATTTTCCCCATGGACTGTTTGTTTTCTGCAGCCTGCCCCAGCTCTGGTTTTCAGACCATGATCGTGGGGTCATAATCTACCCGTGAAAGCTGTCAGCAGTATGTTCTTATCTTTGTAACTAAAGTCTGTCCTGACTAGAGTCTGACTAGAGTCTTTCTTCTCCTCTCCTCTCCTTTCCTTTCAGCCTGGCAGAAACTAGGCACCTTAGCCAGGAATTCTAGCAGAGATATTCCAGGTATGTTCTCCCCACCATTGGGGAAGCTTTTATACCTTCATGCTTTGTTCATTGTTTTTGATGCTTCTCTGTCTTCCCTTCAGCAAGGGTTCCCTTCCAGTGGAGGAAGGTTGCTGAAGGGATTGAGTGAGTGGATGTTTGGGGGACTCTCTGTTCCTGCCAAATGATCTTTTAAAAGAAGTATTGAGTATTTTTCTTTTAATTTCCCAATCATAGTGTGAATTCTTCTTTGCCAGATGGTTTTTGGGGCTTTGCCTGGGCCCTGTGTGCCAGAGTCGGGGATTCATCTTGGCCAGACGCTGCCACATATTGAAGAGAGAACCGTTTCCAGGAAAGCTCAGAGCCGTGGCTCCTAGAAATCTTTCCTTGATTTGTGTGAGCCAGGCCTCGACACTTTTGACCATCTGGAAAATTTTGGACCCCAGCACTGATATCTGTCTCATACACATTTTTCTTTTCATTTCCTAAGTATTTTTTTAAATTCGTGTTCATTTTAGATATATATTTATTGCTATTTTATCTACACACTTCAAAAGTGGTATGCCTGAGGGCTGCAAAGAAAATCATCGGAAAAAGAGTTGACGTACCATTGGTGGACACGCATGGCTATTCTCTGTGCCATGATGGCACTCGATAAACAGTTTTGGAATGAATAACTCTGGAAAGTTTTTACTGACACATGCTGTTCGTGACAGTGTTAGCAATTTTCAGGTACTCTTGAACAAGTAATTACTTCATCTCTCTTTTCTTCGCCCTGTGTGCCTCTCTCTGTAGTGCCGCATTCACTTTGACTCCGGTTCTGCAGCCTCTTCTGTTTACAGTGGCCATGAGCCTGTTTATTTCTAGATGCAGACAGCTGTGCAGAGTGCTGCGAGGTAGTGTACGACCAAGAAATATGTTACTATGCTGTAGCTGTACTTGACATCACTGTTCACTAGTACCCTACTTTTAGTGCTTTGCATATGCCAGATGGTAAAAATGATCCTCGCTGTGTTGGAGATAGAGCTCGTGGTAGTATTGCTCGTGTTTTTAAAATTTTTCTGTGAATTAACTATGTCCCTTCGAACCCATTAATATATTCAGCCTTTTTAGCCTTTTAGATAACAGAAATTTATGAATCTGCTGTGATAAATCAGTCCTTGAAACAACTGTCTACTACTCTGAGCACAGTATTAAAGTAAGACGTATCTTTGCCTACTGAGTATTTGCAATCTGTTTCGGAGATTAAGAAATGCACACTTGACAGTTAATGGTTAGTCTTGGTATTACGTAGCATACTGCAGATTATTAGTAGAATAAAGTACTTCTGTGGCATTGGAAATTAGAAAATTAAATATCTCATTAGCACTCGCTGAGTGCCTACCATGTGCTGAGGCATGGGTATTGAAAGTAAAGTATGTTGCCTTATTATCAGTGACCTGAGAGGCTACTATGATAGGTGACATCAGTGTCCTAGGCAGTCTCTACAATAAAAGGCAGAGATACATTGAGATCAAGATTAAAGTGGGCCTGCAGCCAGTGGAAGATGCTAAAATGGTCCAGCCTTGAGCACTCTATCCCGATGGCTGTATATACTCAGGTCATAGATCTAGGCCATTTAATACTCATAAGGATTAAGCCTGCGATGTTCAGCTATTCCCAGTATATTCCTTGGTCTCTATCTTGCCAGCTAAAGTCATTTTTTATGCTTTCCCTCTCATCACTTTCTGGTGCTCTTAGAGTTCAACTTTTTAAAATATGTGCTTCTTGGGTCTTCCCTCACCTCTCTGTCCAGAAAGCCAGTATGAGACATGCTTCTATGAAAGCATCTGTTCAGTATTTCTTTATGCACCCTTTTGCTTTTCTGTGTTCACGTTGACCTACCTTGGCTGGTGTGCTCCAGGAAGATGTTGTTGGACCCACTGTTTGCAGCTGTCCTCAAAGGTGCTTTCTGATGATGTTAATGATGACAGTGGTAACCTACAATAGTCCTTGATCTGCTATCAAAACTGGTCACAGTTTTCTTATCCAGGCTCGTGGTTTTCTTCCCTGGTTTTTTTTTTTTTTTTTTTTTTTTCCTGGACCAGGTTTATATACAGTCAGTTTTTATTCTGTGTGTTCTCTGTGCTTCATTTTTTGGAAAACCCCTTCAAGCTAATAGCTGGGATGTTGAAAGCACTGGCAGCTCCCCTTGGCAGCCCCTCTTCCTTAGCTTTTAGCACTTTTCTTTGGCAGAGGTCCCTTAAATTTTTAGAGGTTCAGGCTCACCTGAAAGAGAAGAAAGTCCTTTCTCTGGCTATCCAGAGGGATGACCCGCCCCTGGGGATTCTGTACTCTTACTTTTCAGCTTTATCATTTGCCTTGAAGGAGAAGACCGTTCTGAGGGAAGGTCACTTTTGTTCTGCCTTTGCTAACTTTGGGGGCAGCAGAGAGGTGTTCTGTTTGTTTGTGTTCTGCTATTATTGGCAGCTGAATCATGTTTTGGTTGAGGGTTGTATGGGTTGAATTACATGAGGTAGCCATTTTTGTAGTGTAAAAAAAAAAAAAAGGGCTAGATATTGGCAGTATCATCGAGTTCAACCTATCCATAGACTCTGAACTAACTTATAGCTTCTCTTAACAGTGATCTGTGAAAAGGGATTCCAAATGCCACCCCAAGTGATTTTAATGGAAAGCCAATGTTAAGATTCGTCTTTCTGTTGCTTCTTAGGTCACTCTGCACCTAAATCCCATCTCCTCAGTCCACATTCACCACAAGCCTGTCGTGTTCCTGCTCAACTCCCCACAGCCCCTGGTCTGGCATCTGAAGACAGAGAGGCTTGCAGTTGGGGTCTCCAGACTTTTCTTGGTAAGTGTTCGAAGCCCTCCCAAAGTGTCCTTAGCACAAGGATATAACGACCCTAAAACATGGCAGGTCTTTTTAAAATTAAGGCTTATTTCATTGAGATAACACCCAAGTCCACAGTGTGTTAAATCTGAAGGGTGCTCCTAGCAGGGTTTGGATGGTGGAGAGAAGCAGCCACAGCGACAAACAAACACTGCACATGTGTGTCCGACTGGGGACGGAAAGTCAAGTCCAGTCTGCACATTAGAGCAGGACCTGCAGTTGTACTCGGTGTGGCCTGGGCTTTGGTCTCAGCTCTGAGACTCCTCTGGTGGCATCAAGAGTAATGTAAACATTGTAAATAGCCACTAGGTGTGTGGTCTCTGACCACGAAATAAATACACACAGGCCCATTCTATTTGTATATAACACAGGCCCACTTTCTGATACGAGGATCTGTTTGTTGAGAAAGTGACACAGCGAGTTCCAAGATGAAAACATTTGTATTTTATAAAAAAGCTGGAACCCAGCTCTTGTGGAGAGATCCAAATATTACCTACTATTTGTAAATCATGTCCTTTTGAGTTTGCCAAAACATTCAAGTTTGCTAGTTGTGGAGAAATTGATGGGTTGTTTGGATGGAATTGTTGGGGTATGATATCATGTCTGATGATGAGCAACACTGCCCTTCGCAGTGATAACTCATGTTGTCTGTTGCTGGAGCTCCGTGCTCATGTCCTTAACTACAGAGCCTTGGGCTTTTAAACTTACTCTTTGCCCCAAAGCATCCAGAACAACAATAGGCCTCGGTTAATAGTCTTTCTCTTGCCGTGTGAGCTGACTTGGCCCAATGAATGGCTCTTAATCCATATCTGTATTTTCTTGTCACTTGTATTTGAAGAATACTTTTTAAAAACTCAAAGGTACTTATTGAATAAAGTAGGAGTCTGTAATCAATACAGCTAAGAAGTAGATAAATTAGTAAAAAGGGATGAGGGACAGCTCTTCTTCACAGTCATGTGCCAATCAATAATATCGAAGGAATGGTGGAGTTAGAAATTCCTGTTTTTGCAGTCATTATAGTAAAAGCTTATTGGGCAAGAATCCTCAGGAGAAGTTAGATGTAGGGGTGCCTGGGTGGCTCGGGTGGTTAAGCAGCTCTTGATTTCAGCTTGGGTCATGATCTCAGGTCATGAGATCAAGGCCCACATCAGACTCTGTGCTCAGCATGGAATCGCTTGGGATTCATTCTTCTCCCTCCCCATGCTGGTGTGCTCTCTTTCTCTCTCTCTAAAATAGATAAGTAAATCTTTTGGGGGGGTAAAAAAAGAAGCTAAATATAGCAAAGGTGGAGGGAGTTTGAGGAATAGTATATTTATGTAGTCTCAAATTACTTATTAATAACAAAAGAAAAATAAGTGACTCTATACCCAACAATACCTTGACCAAGTGATCCAAGTCAACATCACCAGTATGGTGCAGGTGGACACTGTGTACCTTTAAATATGGCCCCCTGAGAAAGGACACAGCATCATTTATGTTGTATTCTAGCCAAACATGCACATATCCTGAATCTAGTCATGAGGCTTTGGACAAAACCAAATGAAGTGACATACTTTCAAACCCAGACAGGACTTAGTCTGTAAGCTCTTAACCCAGCCTGCCTCTTGCATACCCATAGTCATTGTCAGTCTCCCGTAATTAAAGGCATTTGTGATAGTGAGTATAATGGCTCTGAGGATGAAGTTTTATATACATTTAGCCCTTAGAGTAATGAGCTCTATTGTCCAATATTGTAGGCACTAGCTATGGGTGGCTCTTTAAATTGAAATTAACTAAAATTACAAATATATTGGGGCCTCTGGCTGGGTCAGTCAGTTAAGCATCCGACTCTTAGTTTCGGCTCAGTGTCAGGGGAGTCATCAAGTTCTGCACTCAGCATGGGGTCTGCTTAAGATTCTTTTCTCTCTCTCTCTGCCTCTCTTCCCCCCATGCTTGCGCTTACTCTTTCTCTCAAATAAATAAATATTTTTTAAAAATTAAATTAAATTAAAATATAGTTCCTCAGGCATACCAGCCCCACTGCTGGTACTCAGCAGCTCTATGAGTCTACCACACTGGGCAGTTTATGGGAGAGGTTATGGGCAAAGGCTTTGCTCACCCTCCTCTGAATGCAAATGATAACTCAAGGCAAATTATTTTTTTAGGTGAGCCTGATCTTCCTCACTTGTAATATGGGAAAATTAACAGTCTCTGCATCACGGTGTTGTTGTCTTGATTAGGTGAGATTACATGTAACATGTACAGTGCCTGACCCCATTACCTGCTGTTGTAACTGTTTATTATTAATCGTAGTAAAGAACACTTGGGAAGGATGTTGAATATATATTTCTAATTATAAATATCTGGCTTGGCTTGTCCAAGATTGAAAGGAGTTCCTATCTCTCTGGGCTACAGGTCCAGATGTAAAGTGGGGTCCAGATATATCATAGTTGTTCTGGTCCGTTTTAGGATTCTTCATGAACCTATCACTCCATGGGTTTTAATGGAAAGTATCTCAGTCCTCATTATTTATTTGCTTTAATTTTGTTTAAGATCTGTAAGAACTGTTTCTGGGCCATCAGTTTAAAATGCACTAACAATGAAAACAGGAGATGGCTTTAATTAACAGTGGAACATCATCCCCACTTGGAGTTAATCCCGTGGAAGGAGATTACACATCAAGTGATGCGCCTAAAATTACCAGTAAAGGGGAGGCAGCATTGGGAGAAGGCAAAGATTTAAATTCGGGGACACTTGAGCTCTGCTTTTTTGTCTAGCAGGCTTTCTTTGGGGAGAATGGTTTTCTCCCATCTGTACATCCTTCAGGGTAGAACATCTTTTCTTCCTTTGGGTTCTCAGGTCAGTGGACGAGTGATGCAAGCTCTCTAACAAGCTGGGTAGCTGTCCCTAAGAGAGAATATGTGAAGTGAAGAAGGGAAGGCAAGCTCTTCCCTTCCTCTGTGTAGCTGGAAAGGAATTTCAGGGTCTGCTCCTCGGCTGGACAGCTGTTGTAGCAGACGGCTCTGCTGCTGGACAGAAAACCAGTGGTGAATTCTGTTTATCCACTTACAGTAGTTAAAAGTTAAAGTTTGGAGATAAGATAATCACATTATTTTACAAACACTTCAGAAGGCCCATGGAATTTTTAGAAACTGGGGCTAAGCTGTTTCCATCATTGTCTTCTCCCAGGTTACCCAGCGAGCTCAGAGTTGCAGAGGAAAGAGGCAATCTTTTTAGAGGATGGGGTTGGGGGGTGCAGAGGAAGAGGGGGGAGAGAGAATCTCCAGCAGACCTCCCACTGAGCCCAGAGCCCAAGGCAGGGCTCAATCTCACAACCTGGAGATCATGACCTGACCTGAAGAGTTGGCTGCCAAGCCACCCAGGGGTCCTAAGAGGCAGTCAGTCCCTTGATGCTCAGTCTGATGTGTATGTCTGCATTACTGTCTTAAAGCTATCTTTACTTTACAGGTAGAGTTACAATACTAAACAGTTTGGGGTTTTTTTTTTCTCTTAAGTAAGGTGGTGAGAAAAGTTGAAGCAGTGGTATCTACTCCTCTGTTCAGGATGACCTTTATTTTTTTTTTTTTAAAGATTTTATTTATTTATTTGACAGACAGAGATCACAAGTAGGCAGAGAGGCAGGTGGGGAACTCCCTGCTGAGCAGAGAGCCCAATAAAGGGCTCAATCCCAGGACCCTGAGATCCTGACCTGAGCCAGAGGCAGAGGCTTTAACCCACTGAGCCACCCAGGTGCCCCTCGGATGACCTTTAAATTGAACTTGACATGTCTGCATGACAGTTGCCCCGACTTTGAAGGGGGACCTTTCATAGTTCGTTAGCAGGAGCTTGTGTTGTTCTCATGTCTCAGCCACCCATGAGAGTGACTAAAAACATTATACTTTAGGGGTGCCTGGGTGGCTCAGTGGGTTAAGCCTCTGCCTTCGGCTTAGGTCAGGATCTCAGGGTCCTGGGATTGAGTCCCACATTGGGCTCCCTGCTCAGTGGGGAGCCTACTTCCCCCTCTCTCTCTGCCTGCCTCTCTGCCTACTTGTGATCTCTCTCTCTCCCTCTCTGTCAAATAAATAAATAAAATATTTTTAAAAAAATAAAATAAAAACATTATACTTTAATAGTGTCTAATAAAGATCTCTGGCTTTTTCTGTCAGATCATTCTAGGCCTTCTTATGATTTCACAGTGCGGGCAAGAAGGAGCATGTCAGGCTGGGAGACAGTGGGATTGAGTTTCCTCTGAGAGTGAAGTTGCTTTATCTGGTTGTTCTGGTTCCATGGGAAACAGGAGTGGGATGAAGAGTGATTGTTTCATTGTCAAGTAGTGAGTCTGTAAGTGTGAGTTTCTCTCTCTGACACGTGCATGTGCACACACATATGTGCATGTGCACGTGTGTGATGCAGCTGTCAGAGCTGTGTAGATTTTCTTCTGTAGGGTGTTTGGGTGGCCCAGACAGTATTACATAGGTTCAGGTTGTCCCTCCATGCAATTAGAAGTAAGAATAGTCCTACTCTCTCAGTCTGCAAAAACTTTATTTATGCAATTATTTCCACACTGAAGAAAAAGCATAGTGCAACTGGGCAATAAAAGTCTGAGCTGTCAACCTGAGTTTGTTTTAAAAAAAAAAAAAAAGAAGATTGGGACAGTACTAGATTGTCTTTAAAAATATGCTACCATGTGAATAGACATTCACCAAAGAAAAAACACGAACAGCCAATAAGCGCATGAAAAGATACTCAGTATCATTAGTCATTAGGAAAATGCAGACTTAAAACCACAAGATGCCACTTCACAGGGGCGCCTGGCTGGCTCAGTGGGTTAAAACCTCTGCCTTTGGCTCAGGTCATAGTCCCAGGGTCCTGGGATCGAGCCCCGCATCGGGCTCTCTGCTCAGGAGGGAGCCTGCTTCCCTTCCTCTCTCTCTGCCTGCCTCTCTGCCTTCCTGGGATTTCTGTCTGTCAAATAAATAAATAAAATCTTAAAAAAAAAAAAAAAAAGATGCCACTTCACACTCACCAGGATGGCACTAATTAAAAAACAAACAAACAAACAAACAAACAGATAATAACAAGTGTCATTGAGGATGTAGGGAAATTGGAGCCCTCATAAATGGCTGGCCTTAGAAGGCAGTTGGGCAAACCATATGTCTACAGGAAAACTTGCCCACTAATGTTCATGCAACATTATTCTTAACAACCCAAAAGTGGAAACATCCCAAATACCCATCAACTGATGGGTGGGTTAAAAAAGATGTATATCCATGCAATGGAATATTATTTGGCCATTAAAAGGAATGACTTATTGATACATACCAAAATATGAATGAATCTTGAAAACATAAGGGAAAGAAGCCAGACATAAAAGGCCGCATGTTGGGCGCCTGGGTGGCTCAGTGGGTTGAGCCTCTGCCTTTGGCTCAGGTCATGATCTCAGGGTCCTGGGATCGAGTTCCGCATTGGGCTCTCTGCTCAGTGGGGAGCCTGCTTCCTCCTCTCTCTCTCTGCCTACTTGTGATCTCTCTCTCTCTCTCTCTCTCTCTCTGTCAAATAAATAAATAAATAAAAAAAAAAAAAAAAAAAAGGCCGCATGTTGTGTGATTCCATTTGTTTCCAGAATGGGTAAATCCATAGAGACGGATAATACATCAGTGATTACCAGGGTTGGTGGGACAGGAGAATGAGGAGTGACTACTAATGATACGGAGTTTCTTTGGGGAATGATAAAAATGTTCTGGAATTAGATAGTGATTATTAGAGTACAACTGTGAATGTACTAAAAACAGTGAATTGTAGGGACGCCTGGGTGGCTCAGTGGGTTAAGCCACTGCTTTCGGCTCAGGTCATGATCCCAGGGTCCTGGGATCAAGTCCTGCATCGGGCTCCTGGCTCGGCGGGGAGCCTGCCTCTCTCTCCACTTCTGCCTGCTTCTCTGCCTGCATGTGTGCTTTCTCTCTCTCTGACAAAAAAAAAAAACAAAAAACAAAAAACAGTGAATTGTAGAGATTAAAAGGATGGATATTTAATATGTGAATTATATCTCAATTAAGTTGTTAGGAAAAAAAGTCTCTCCAGCAGTCTTTAAAAATTAAGGTGTAAGGGCACCTGGGTGGCTCAGTCATTAAGCCTCTGCCTTCAGCTCAGGTCATGATCCCAGAGTCCTGGGATCAAGCCTGGTGTTAGGCTTCCCGCTCCACAGGGAGCCTGCTTGTCCCTCTCCCGCTCTCCCCCTGCTTGTGCTCACTCTCTCTCTCTGTCTAATAATTAAAGAAAATCTTTTTTTTAATGATTTAAAAAACAATTTAATAAACATATAATGTATTTTTAGCCCCAGGGGTACAGGTCTGTGAATCGCCAGGTTTACACACTTCACAGCACTCACCACAGCACACACCAACCCCCCATGTCCATAACCCCACAACCCTCTCCTTCCCTCCCTCCCCCGCCACCAGCAACCCTTGGTTTGTTCTGCAAGATTAAGAGTCTCTTATGGTTTGAATAAAGAAAATCTTAAAAAAAAAAAAAAAATCAAGGTGTAAAACCAATGAACTGGATTTAAAAATGTATCTTTTTACTTTATTCCTTGTACCTGATTTTTGTTTTGTTTTGTTTTAATCTTGTTTTATTGTATTCCAAACCTGAGTGCGCCCTCCTGGTCCACAGACTCAGAGCCCTGAGACAAGCAGAAATGCTCAAGACAAGACCTAAAGTGTCTAATTGTCTAATCGAGAGGCTCAGCCAGCCTTTCAATGTCAGGCTTAGCTGTTTTACATGCTTCTAAGGAGGAAAGGCATCTAAGAGGAGGAGAGCCAAAAAATAAGCAGCAACTTCTTTCACTCTCACTAGTCCTTCAGGTTACTGTGCTGTAACTTCTATTTTGCAGCCATTTACATTAAAAATAAGAAATGGGGGTGCCTGGGTGGCTCGGTCGTTAAGCGTCTGCCTTGGGCTCAGGTCATGATCCCAGGGTCCTGGGATGGAGCCCCACACCCCATTAAATTTGTAATTCAGTTAACGACAATTATTTCTTTTTCATATGCCCATACGATATGTGGGACATACTTATACTAAAAAATTATTCACTATTTATCTGAAACTCAAATTTAACTAGCTGTTCTGTATTTTATCAGGTAACTCTACTCAGAGGTAACTCAGATTTTTGTTTCTGCTGAACATGCTGGCCTGGTAACAGGAGGCCTGAGTACTAGGAGGCTGTGCCACTAACTCGTTCTGTATCATTGGACAAAATCACTTCAGTCCCTGGGCCTCGGTTTCCTCATCCCTATAGTGAGGAGGTGGTACTAGCCAGTCTCTAAAGAGATTTTCTGATTCTTTGATAATATGGCTGCTAGATGTTACATCCCAGTTTAATTGGAAACAGAAAATGGTAATCTGAACATTGCCTCTTCAGCAAATCCAAGTAAATATCAGGGCAGAGCAGTTGAGGGGGGAAAAAAAATGAAAGAAACCAAACACTATGCTATTGGCTTTGGAATAAAAATAAATCAAGATTTAATCCTAATGAAAAAATGTAAATGAATACCAGGGACATGCTTAATATTTAAAATCTAGTTTTGTGTTCCAGAGATGGGGGGAGGGGTGGGTGAAGAGCCTGAGGTTGCCAAAATCTGGTTTATTCCTTTTACTTCAACTTGGGGGAAAAAAGGTCTAACTATTTTGGGCCTCTGCCACCAAACCACAGGCAGTTCTGGGTCTGCACTGCAGTTTGGATGACTGACAAGCCTCAGTGAAAAACAAGTGCTATTTGTTTTCCTGTGCCCAGTATTTAACTGGAAATCAGAAGGCAAAATTTCCAATCAGTTGTTAAATAGCCCCAGATGTGCGCTCAGCTCCGCTCAAGGAAGGGACACGCACAGCCTATGCCACGGCACATGTCCACACGTTCCTTTTCATGACTCCAAGTGATGTGTAACGGAGGGTTGTAGTATCCAAAAATGCCCTTTGAATAACTCAGGCATTCACGTTGGGTTGTGGAGGAGGGAACTTTAAAAAAAAAAAATTCCCATATCCTTCACTACGTTACATTTAAAAATCTGGAAATGATTTTTTTTTTTTCCCTCTCAAAATTCCTCCTTTCCCTTATTTGGCAGCTCTCCCCACATTTAGGAAAACATGGATTAGCATACCTGGGATGACGGTTTATGCATCTACTTGTTCATTCATCCCACACCCGGTTTTTAGTGCCTGGAGGCTGTTGGGAAGTGAGGCTGGGTATGGAGAATTCCAGAGAGAAGTGGAGTGGACTGCCTGCCCTCGAGGAGCTGCCCGTCGGAGATGAAGAGATGGGCAGTTGCTGTTCAGTGTAGGAGGTACCATTGTTGGCTTCTGAAGGTGGGAGAAGCTGAGACACCCCTCTGTGAGGCAGGCCAAGGATCAGTATGGGTCAGGGTTGCAGACGCGAGCACAGCTCCTTGCTCCACCCCCAGTGTCCCTCCTGTATGCTAGGAGTGTACAGACCAGGGCTCCATGTATACCCTTTCGGATTTTCCAGTGAGGCTTTCCCCAGATAGATTCTCTCTCAGAGACAGATGAAATAACTAAACATTTCAGGATTTGTTCTTCTTCTTTTTAAAAAATGTCTCTTGTGGAATGACTCACTGTGCCCTGTGGGATATATCAAGTGGTTGTGTACCATACATTTCTGTTCCAGAAGCTGCTTATCTGTTGGTTTTGTGGCTTGTCTGTAAGAGCCCTAATTGTACAGGGCTTGATCCTCTCATGAACTGGGGTCAGTCAACTACCATATTTCCTAGGAACGAGTTTCTGGCCCATTTGTGGTAAAAGAGCTCTTCCTAAATGTCACTGTGGCAATTAGAGTGTTGGCAGGAGTCCAGTTTCAGCTGGCAATCCTGGTCCAGAAAGAGTTTCTTGGAAGACTTCCTAGGATTTATCTTCACTTGCCGGGTTGAGGCTTATGAAGTTTGCCAGTGAGTGGCCCCTTGGCCTTATGGGGTTTGCCTGGGTGTATTCTTCCTGATCAAGACATCCTGTCCTGGAGGGTTCACATAAGCGTCGACTTTTCCTGGCTCGGCTGGACTTGCCGTGCCATGTCTGTGTGTAGGCCTGAGCCACATCTCTGTGAAGGATTTGCTTTCACTCAACAAATTGAGGTTAAATAAACTCAATTTTACCGAGGAGGGAAGGCTGGTTTCTTCGCAGAGAGTTCTGTTTCTTGCTTTAAGGCTTTACTGTCCAAGGCTAATCTGGCAATCTGATGGGGCTCCCCCT
The DNA here is from genome assembly GCF_022355385.1 of Mustela nigripes. Classification (NCBI taxonomy): domain Eukaryota; kingdom Metazoa; phylum Chordata; class Mammalia; order Carnivora; family Mustelidae; genus Mustela; species Mustela nigripes. The sequence goes on along the minus strand of NC_081570.1, from coordinate 77,908,005 downwards.
CCCAGGTTCTGGACAGTTGTATCAAATGTGACATTGCTAGTGCCCTTGGTTAATGTCGTGGGGAGCCTCCAGGGACTGTTCAGTAGAAGAAGTGAGTGTTTTGTTAAGGGAGGTTGCAGAATATTTTTTCATGTCATAGGAGGGAGAGAAACCTGTCTCCTGGGAGATTGTGGTGAGGCTGGCTTGAAAGCTCATGGCAATGCCTTGGTCCTCTCATAAGTTGTTGACAGTGGGCCCTTGGTAAGCATTCCCCACAGGTGGCTTGCATTCCCCATCTCTGGTGGGGACTGCGTGATGGCCCTACTCCTTCCTTGGCATGAAATCATCGGGTTCATTTGAGGCAGCCCAGTTCTGGCCCTCTAGACCTCCATCATCCAACCCCTGGCTTGGAAACTGATTTCTGCATGGGAAGAAAGGGTCCCTTTGGCCTTTCTTATTTCTTTGTCCGAGGTAGAATGTGTATCCCGAGAACAATTTTTGCTCTCGGTTTTTGCGGTCGGTCCTCAGATGGCCTCTGAATGCCCCTGGGCCAAGGAGTCCTCTTCACTCTGCCCCTGCCTTGCCCCGTTTGGGTGGTGAATGACACAGCTGTGAGCTGAGACTCAGAGGGGACCTAGAGGTCAGGGGCTTCTCCATCTGCCACCTTGGTTGAAAGCCCACAAAAGCCCATTTGATCTCTAGCCCTTCCATGTTCATCACAGAGAGTCTGTTCTGGAGATGCTATAGTTTCTGGCTGATACAAGCTGGTGGGCCATGTTCAGACCTACTGTTTGGAGCCACTACTGCTCTAACCCTTGAAAACAGGGTTCATATATCCTCTCCTGGCAGTTTGGACAAGAAGGCAATGGTCCAGTCACAGTGAGGAATGAATTGTGGCCTGTCAGCCAGACGACCCTTGTGGCCTGTCTTGAAGCTGTGTATACATGTATGTGTACATTTGACAAACACTTAGAGCTAGGCCCTCTTCCAAGCAGTTTACATATATTACCTTATTTAACCTTTGTAACAAGCCAGTGAAATGGGCCCTGTTATTTTCCACATTTTAACATGAGGGAATCCATTTCCACAAACAGAGGTTTGTTCACTTGGTAAGTGATCAGTAAGGATCTTCTTGGTTATTATCTCCTGGTGTTCTATTGCTAGGGGGCTAAAGTGGGGCTCTGTCCACCCAGCTCTGCTGAGTTCTTGAGTTCAGTAGCTGACTGCTCCCTGCTCCTTGATAGTGGAGTAAAACAGCTCTCTAGTGGGAAAGAAAGTCTGTGGTTCTGGTGTCAGCTCTGCTTTCTACCAGCTGTGTGGCTCAGGCCGATCCTGTAGCTTCTCTGAGTCTTAATTTCCTTGTCTATAAAATGGAACTTGGATTATCGATCTTGATAAAGAGGAATTCTGTAAAGGGAATTCTAAGAACCTATTTGGAGCCATGCACTTGTAAATTTCCGTTTCTGTCCGTTGGAACCCGGGTTAGCAGATTGGATGTAACTTAAAAGAAAAAAAGAAAAATCTTTCCCGGTGAGGGATTTCCCATAAGTACTTCTGGAGGGCAAAAACAGACCGAGGATCAAGGCAAGTAATAGTAATGATGCCAACGTTTTATTTTTTCCTGAAAAATACCCCTTACTTTTTGTTTTCCCTCCCTTTCCTTCCTTCCTTTCTCTCTCTCTCTCTTTTCTTCTCTTTTTTCTTTAAGGGAGGGAGAGAGCATGCACACGTGAGTACCAGGCTGGGGGGGTGGTGCAGAGAGAGAAGGGAATCTTTTTTTTTTTTCCTTTTTAAAGATTTTATTTACTTATTTGACAGACAGAGATCACAAGTAGGCAGAGAGGCAGGCAGAGAGAGAGGGGGAAGCAGGCTCCCCGCTGAGCGGAGAGCCCGTCGTGGGGCTCGATCCCAGGACGGTGAGATCATGACCTGAGCTGAAGGCAGAGGCTTTAACCCACTGAGCCACCCCGGCGCCCCAGGAGAAGGGAATCTTAGGCTGGGTCAGTGTTGAGCCCAATGTGGGGCTTGATCTCATGACCCTGAGATCATGACCTGAGCTAAAACCAAGATTTGGACACTCAGCTGAATAAGCCACCCAGGCTCCCCTGAAAAATACCCTTTAGATGGCACATGCACTTTAAATTTTGGGTCATGCTCATCCTAAAATCTTGCTAACATTGGCGGATGAGAAAGAGTAAATTTAGGAGTCTGGAGAGCTCATTTTCTAAGACCGTTGAGGGTCCCTGTACATTATAAAGCAGCTCACGCTTCATTAATTTGGTTACTTGTGCGGACTGAATCTGTGTTTCAGGTGGAGTGACATATTTTGCTTCTCTTTGTATATTCACATATACTATCATTTCTGTAACATTGCCATGGGAGATTCGAGTATTGCTTTTGTAGTGGCCCACATTCAAGTTTGTGCGTGTTTATACTCATGTGGCAGCATCTCAGAGCTTTCTTCCTGGACATGTGCAAACATGTTGGGTGTTAAGAACAGAGGGCACTTTCAGTCCTTTAGTTCTTTCTAGTTCAGCAAAAATAAAAATTAAAAGCAGAGGGTGACCGTCATGAATATTTTGAGAAAAAGCGTTGAGTATGTTTTACGTTGTTTTAGTAGAAGAAAGTAATCTGGTTGTAGATGCAAAATAAAAAACACCCAAGAATTTTTAAATGGTTGCATGGACTTGTGTTTCTTGAATGCATGGTCGGCAGATACCATAATCACATGGTTCATGAATATGTAGCATTACAAATTATGACTGTAGGTTCTGGGCATGGAAGTTATTATTTCTTTAAAACAAACTTAAAAAAAAATTGACTCATGATATATGGTTAATAGAAAACAGGTTTCAGATCACATTTCACATCACGTGGCTTTGGAGGAAATGGGCAAGCGCAGCCCCCCCCCCGCCCCTCCCCCCCAGGAATTGGGTAGGGAGAGCGTGTGATTTTTTTCCTCTTTCAGAGTACAGGGTTTAGTCCTCATTTGGGAGGTAAATATTTCAGTACTGCTCCAGTACTTTATGTGAGTTTGTTTTTACTGGACTTTGTGCACAAAATACACCAAAGCATAATCTCAATGCCTTTCTGTGTGGACACTGTTATGAGTCCTAGGGCCCATCTGTAGAGATCCTATTTACATATAAACCTAAATTCTAGAGAAATGCCTGTTCTACTTTATATCTTTTTTTCCTCTAGAATGGAACTAGTAAATACTTGACATGGCAGGTGTTTTGGAAATACGGATGTGTTTTTCTTTGCCTTATTTGTTGTTCTTGTTTTGCTCTATTTTTCCTAATCAGACAACTCCAAGAAGAGATTTGTCTGCACAGGGGTCAGGGGAAGGGAATAAGAATGGTAAAAGTTGGGGGGTAGGGCCAGACAGAAGTGGGAGAGGAGATGATTTTGATTGTCTACGCGCTACCCCTTGACCAATTCTAAAGTCTATAAATATGTGAAGCTGGGTGTGCAAGCAGAGCAGAGCAGCCGCAAAGAGCTAGCTAGACAGCCTCAATAGCAGGCATTCACCCGACTGATAACTCAAGCTCCAAATGGACCACAGCTGAGACATGGGGTGTGTGTTTGTGCAGTTCCTGGAACACATTTTCCTCTGAGATGTCAGCCGGCATTTCTTTATCTTTGGGGAGCTGTGGCTCCTCTGATTTCACAAGGCCTATTTCTTTCTTTTTAGATGTGCAGGAGGGTGACTCCATCCATGACTTGGCTTTACGCTCTTCTGCTGGGCTCCCCCCCTTTCTTTTTTCTACCCGTGCAGAGGAGAGAATTCTTGCTCAATCTGTATGCAATCCTGTTCATGCTTGACAAAGATTATTTGGAATTTAAATAATATGTGTATCTAGCGCCTAGAGCGGTGATTCTCGAGTATGCCTTGGAATCATGGAGTGGTGAGAGGAAGGTTATAATGCAATTTCCTGGACCCTGCATTCCTCCCCATCCCAGAAACTGCAGGATGATTAAAGTGATCTAAGGAGCACACTTTGTGAAGTATTGGGCTTGAGGAGGCTTCTTGACATTAGTTTACATTCTGAGAGCAGATCAAGAAGCAGATGGATAGATGGATATTATCAGTGCTTCCTTATGGTCATATTGGGAGTTCTAGAGCAGTGCTGTTCAGTAGAAATAAAATGAACCACGGAGGCAATTTAAAATCTTCTTTTAGTGCATTTAAAAGGGTAAAACAAATCGGGTAACTGGGTGGCTCAGTTGGTTTAGCATCTGCCTTTGGCTCAGGTCATGATCTCAGGGTCTTGGGATCAAGTTTCTCTTCGGGCTCCCTGCTCAGTGGTGAGTCCTCTTCTATCTCTGCCCCTCCCCTCTCTGGTGCTTGCACAGGCTCATGCTGTCTCTCTCTCTTTCCCTCTCTCTCTCAAATAAATAAGTCTTTCAAAAAGGTAAAAGAAATAAGTGAAATTAATTGTAATGGCATATGTAATTTAGCCCAGCATAATCAAATAATATCATTTAACATGTAATCAATAAAAAAACTATTGAGATTTATTTACTTTTTTCTTGTGCCATATGACACAGTATAGTTGCTGGCGCCCTTACAACACAGGTCAGTTTCCCTAGCCATATTTCAAGTGAGCAGTGGTGGCAAGTGGCTAGCAGCCACTGTCTTGGGCAGCTGTGGAACAAGTACAGCCTGCCCCAAGCCACTGGCAGACACGTGACCGGTCATGGCCCTCCTCGTTTCTCCATTGCTTCTCTATATGAATGACTGCTGAATCCTTCTCAGTGACAGAATTTCAGAACTACCAGTTAATCAGACCGCAAGATTCATTGATTCATTAAACAAATACTTTTTTTTTTTTTTTTAAGATTCTATTTATTTATTTGACAGAGAAAGACACAGCGAGAGAGGGAACACAAGCAGGGGGAGTGGCCTGAGGGACAAGTAGGCTTCCCGAGGAGCAGGGAGCCCCCAGTGTGGGGCTTGATCCCGGGACCCTGGGATCATGACCCTAGCTGAAGGCAGACAGTTAACGACTAAGCCACCCATGTGCCCCAAACAAGTACTTCTTGAGTATCTTTTCTATGCACAACCCTGTCGTAGGTGCTTGGGATAGCCCCACAAGCAAAGCAGATGAAGATACCAGGCTCTGAAGGAGCTTCTGTGCTGGTGGTTGGGGATGGTCAATAAGTATAATAAATTAGTGAAGTATTTGATAGTTTGGAAGGTGACTGTTCAATCTAATAGCAGTAAGAACATGGGAAGCAGGTTTGGGCAGGGGACATCGGGATTGCTAGAGTGGGGCTGCTGGCCGGTCGGAGTGTAATTTTAAATAGGTCCCATGAGAAGGTAACAGGGAGTGGCCTTGAAGAGGGTGAGGTGAAACTTGAGGTGAGACTTCTTTATCAGGACTGTTGGCCTGGGAGCATTCTTCGTTAGGTGAGGGCAGGGAGCCGGGAAGAAGGGGACAGGACGAGGTGAGTCCTTATGGGATGGCACCATCAGCAAAGTTTCCGTCTCCCCCCTCACTGAAGACCAGACCAACTTGGGGGAGGCCCAGAGGAATACCGTGAGGCAACCCCCAGGCCTCTGAGTCAGCCACTAGGCTGAGTTAAGTGCTAAAACAGAGAGCCCCTGTTCCAGGAAAATGGTGACTGCACCCATCAGCCCGGATTTGTTCACTTTGCTTGGGATTGGGAGATAAATCTTGAGGCTTCCGTGGATCTGCTTAGGACTTTAAGAGTTAAAGCTTAAACACAGGTGTGGAAACAAAAGGGCTGGTTGCCTCTTCTGCTTTTGCTTTTTTCTTGCTCTTTTTGGACAAGGTTGTTGAATCTGATCCAGAAAAAATAATAAACTTGGCTCTCGTTGCCTAGCTGTAAGTTCTTGTCATAAAACTCCCAGCACTGGCAGATAGAGTAATGTTCTGCTCTTTAAAAAAAAATCTGGTAGCATAACCAGAATCGAAAATACAAATGTCATGCGTGGTTTAAGTAGGGGCGAGCATTCTGGAAGGGAGGTAGCTCCGTGTGCCTCTCAGCAGCCCAGGGGTTGTTGGGCCATAAAGTGCTTCCTGTTTGCCCCTTTAGTAGACACTCACTTGCTAAGGATCAGGATTCTTGTAGCTCAGCGCTCCGTCCATTCCCACAGGAAGACGTTTGTCATGTCAGGGAATGTCAGAGGATTGGGTTTTAATTAGCAAGCAGGGGGAAAGTTCACTGAATTGGGGGGTGGGGGAGGGAAAGACATGGAACTACTGAATGATTTCATAATTGGTTTTTAGTTGGAGTTAATGGGTGAAAAAGCAAATCATGGGGTTTAGAGGTTGGGTAAGAGATCGTTTGGGCAGTGAGGGAAGTAAGGAGTTCGGGTTACAGGAATGAAGAAATTATGGCATATCCTTTCCTGGAAATAACAGGACTGAGTTCCATTCAACGAGCAGTTCCTGAGTCCCTGTTTTGTGCCAAGCTCTGTGCCAGGCCCGGGAGATTTAGAATGAACAGGGCGCTCTTATGGCCCTCCTGGTGGTGTTCTTTTGTCAGTTTTCACGAGAGGTGTGACAAGGCACCTGTGCCCCACTACACTCTGAGGAAAGGAGGGGAGTCTGGGAGGCTTGGGAGGAACAGTGCAGGTGGGGAGCAGGGTGTAGAAAGACTCAGGAGCCTGAAGCAGCAGGATGTGTCTGTCACTGAGTGATCCTGTATGGTGAGGAGATGGGGGAGCAATGGGGAGTGGGGCGGGCAGAGACCCTCTCTGGTCATATGCCAGCTAAGATGCTTAATACTGTCTCGCATCATCCTGTGTGGACTTTTTAGAAAGATCTCTCAGGTGCCAGGTTGGAAGAAGGAGATAGGATTGGCAGCTTGGAAGATAGGAGGTGACTGTGATCCCTGAGGTATAGAGTGCTTGAGATATTAGAGCCAAAAGTGAGATGGTAGCACGGCGAGTACCTACAGCTAAGGTGGAGAATGGGGGATGCAATAAATAGCATTGGAAAGTTTCTGCTGTTTTATCCAAATATAAAATTCTTGCTCTTAACTTTTTTTTTTTTAAAAACAATTCCATCGGGGGCTCTCTGCTCAGCGGGGAGCCTGCTTCCCCCTCTCTCTCCCTGCCTGCTGTCTGCCTCTGTTTGTGATCTCTCTCTGTCAGATAAGTAAATAAAATCTTAAACAAACAAAAAATAATTCCATGTTCACTCATGTCGGTATTTTCTTTGCAGTTGTGATTGTCTTAGAAAAAATATTTTTGGTTATCATTATTCTCTTTACATCTATGTCCTTCCACAGACTTTAACCCAGGCCAGACTCTAATGAGGGTACCATGCCATGAAGATGAGGCAGGGGCGGGGACACTGACCGGTGGAGGGACGACGGTGACAGACCATGTCCCCGGGCAGGTTCTGATGCCCTTAGAAATGAGATGAGGACAGTTCTGGGGAGTTCCTTTGTCGATGCTGGATGACCTGTGACCCCAGTGGGTGCTTTTCAGCATGCTGGGGTCAGCATGGGGGTGTACTTGAAAGGCCACAGACCTTAGCCTGGTCTTAGTCCACCACTCAGGGATTCAGATGAAAGTATAGGAGGTACAAATATGAAATACAGCGATGTTGACAGCCAACAGAGTGAGGATTTTTATATGTTCTCCACAGACTTCGAATATGGGTCTAAGGAATAAATACAAGACTCTGTATTTATAGGAAAGAGTTACTGGTATAAGGGAGGGATGCAGAAAGCCTCGACCCAATAAAGACCTGGAGACTTAGGTCCCGCCCTGTCCTCCGTCACCTCCCTGGCATGAGCTGCTACCCTTTCTCCCCAGGATTATTACAGAAGTCTACTCCTGGCCTTGTGCTCTTGTCTCCCTTCGGTCTAGACTGGCCATAGCTGCCAGAGTAATTCTGTTAAAACATTTGTTAGTTGTTTTCATGAACCTCCAGTGGTGGCCCATCTCACCCAGACTAAACACTGTAAGTCCTTACCAGAAGGGTAAGGTTGGGTAAGGGTAAGGTCAGATGGGACCTCCTAGTCTCTCTCTCTGACCCCTCTGACCTTTTCACCTACCTGTGCCCTCCCGCAACGCCCATCCCAGTGCTCTGGCCACACGAGCCTCCCCACTCGCCCTCGCCCCACCTTTACACTTGCTGCTGTCCCCGCCACAGATGTTTTCCTTCTTATATCCATCTGCAGGGCTTGCTGTCTCTCTTTTTCAGGGATTTAACTGCTCAATGACTTCCTCAGTTGGACGTTCCCCACGACAACATTTAAACCTTCTCCTCTCCTCTTTGCACAGCACTTCTTAGGATATTGCATATTTGACTGACTTACTGTGCTCCTCTGACTTCCTTACTAGACGGTAAGCTCTACAAGGATGGGGAGTTTTGTCTGTCATCTTCTGTACTATTATCCCAGATTCTCCGGTGGCACCTGGCATAGGGGAGGCAGGTGCTCAATAAATATTTGTCATAAGTATGTTTAAAGTATAAGTTAATGAATATGAGATATCAGCAGGGTTCAGCTGATGAAAAAGCTTAATGTGATTTGGGGCCTCGTTAAGAGTCCACATATATGTAGAAAGAGAGGTATGTTGAATTAGCTCGGATGATTATGGAGGCTGGCAAGTCCCCAAATCCTCAGGGTCTGCCTCAATTTGAATCTAAAGGCCAGCAGGCTACTGTAGAAGCAGGAAGAGCTGTGTCCGAGTCTGAAGGAGATGAGCTTGTCAGGCAGGAGATTTTCTCTTACTCAGGGAGGGGCCAGGCCTTCAACTGGTTGGAGGCCCACACTTAATAGGAGGGGCAGGTTGTTTTACTCAGTCTACTGATGTAAATATAATACCATGCACAGACACCCTCACGGAAATACTCAGAATCACGTTTGACCAATACTCTGGTCACCTTGTCAGGCTGACACAGAATTAACCATCACAATGCCTTTGTCGGACCACACCCCAAACCCCAAGTCTTGTCCCAGACGCTGTGTTTCCGAGACTATGCTGGTAAAGCTTTGAGAACCACAGTATCTGGGGATTTGTTGAGGGGGCTGGAAATAGCACCCTGAAGAACCAAAGTCGTGATCGGGGTCAAAGGACATCTTCCAACATTTGAAGGCTGGTCTCAGGGAGAGAAGAGGAAGGAGTTCTTGGTCTGGAAGGCAGAGCTCTGACACGTGGGCCTAAGGCAAAGCTTACAGATAGAACAGAAATCTGCCTTGGGAGCTGATGAGGTCTTCTTTCTGGCAGGATTGGTGCAGAGGCCAGCTGTGACCAGGAGTCAGAAGTCTCCTGTTCTGGTCTTGCTCCAGTGCTGACTCTCTGACCTTGGGTAGGCCCACAGCTTCTCAGAGGTTTCTTCTTCTCTGCTGTGGAAATCATAGTGGCCTCGCTCACAGGTCGTCCAAGGATCAGATGGAAATAACATTACCTTCTAAAGCTCAGTGGGGGTTGGGGGAGGCCTTTGTCGGCGTCCAGCTTTGACTGAGCCAGGAGAGCGGGTGGTCAGGAGTGCTGACTAACCCCTTGCCATAGCAGAAAATTTCCACTGACCTGTAGTCAGGGACACTTCACTGCCTCTGGCAGCTTTGCTTTCTTCTCCTTGGAATGTGCCTGAGGAGTGGCAGTTCACTCCTTCTCCAAATTCCTCAGCCGTGAGTGTATAAGCCAAGTTGCTGCTGGCCCCAGGAGAACACAGACCTGAGCTGGGTTGACGGTGCTTGAGGGGATCAGCCAGGAGTTGACCCTTCTTGAAGCATTGGCCATGCCATCAGATTGCTTTTCTGTGACTTGAGCATACATTTCGAAGTTGCTCCCTATTTCTTCTCTTACTGACACGGTAGAGCCCACCTTCCTCTCTGAAGGAATGCATTCTCTGTAAAATGCTTAATACTTAAATGCTTTATTTTATAGCTATCCCATGATGAGCACAAAAGAGAGGCGCATTCAAGGTGCCTGCCTAAACATTCAGAACTGTGCTGGCAGAGGGACAAAAGCCTTTGCACTGTTGTGGGTTTTTCTCAGTAACAGGCTTGAAAAAAATGACTTTTCATCACAAGTCCTTTAGCCTCCATTAGCACAAGTGCTTCTTGGTGGAAAGAAGGTTTTGCTACAGTGCTTAAGTCATAAAAACCAGATAAACTCTGGAGTTCAGTGTTGGTGAGTAGCTAAGCCTTGGAGTATTTAGACGAAGGTTGGCAGGTAAACGGTTCGGGAAATTTTTCTTAGGCATTGTCCAAACAAGGGCAAAGCTAAACTGTCCCCACTGGTTTTGCTTGTATATAACTGGCATCAGGACATTTAGCAAATGTCATTATCACACCTCGGAGCACTTCATGGAGCCTGATAGTAGGTGTGTAGGAGGGGTAACTACGTAGTTAGAGGTCATCATCTATGTCCAGCTTAGTAATGATTAGTTCTCAGCTTCCCGGGCCAGTACAAAGGGGGAAGCTTCTCTTATTCTTTATTAAGTACTAGACAGCCCAGCTTCTAGCATAGAGAGGGCTATCAATTTGGGGATTCAATCTGGGGATCCAGTAGATGTTTGAATGTTACTAATGTGCAGTCAGTTCATAGTGTAGACCAGCATTTCTCAGTCACAGTACTATCTGCATTTTGACTAATTCTTTTTTTCCCCTCTTTTAAAGATCTTATTTATTCATTAGCGAGCGAGAGAGAGAGAGAGCGAGCACACTAGCAGGGGGAGAGGCAGGCAGAGGGAGAAGCAGACTCCTTACTGGGCTGGGAGCCCAAGGTAGGGCTTGATCCCAAGACCTGGAGATCATGACCTGAGCTGAAGGCAGATGCTTAATCATCTGAGCCACCCAGGCACCCCCATTTTGGCCAATTCTTGATTGTGGGGTCTGCAGTTGTAGAATGGGGGGCAGGGATGCTGAGGAGCACCCCGACCTCTGTTCACTAGACAGCCTCTCCTCCCAGTTGTGACAATAAAAAAATGTTTCCAGACATTTCCAAAAGTCCCCAGGGGGACAGAAATCACTCCATTTAAGAACCACTGGTATAGAGGAAGCTGCAAGGTACCCACACTGCCCCTGACCTATAATAATGCTTTTCAAACTATGGATCACTCGGTACCAAGTAAGGCAGGGCTTCTCCACCATGGCTGAGCTTGGGAATCCCGCAGGGGCCCTCAAGATATTCCGATGTCTGAGTCCCATCCCTAAGATTCTAATTGGTCTGGGGTGTGGCCTGGACCTCAGGATATTCCGAAGCTCTTAAATGCTTCTACTTCTCAACCAAGAGTGAGACCATAGCATCAGTAGATCATGGAATCAATCTGGTGAAGAACTTCTTTGCTGGCATTTAAAAAAATACAGTAGTGCCCGCTTACCTGCTGTTTTACTTTCCGTGGTTTCTTTGATTGGTGGTCAGCTTCGGTCTAGAAGCAGACAGTCCTCCTGACATATTGTCGGGAGGTGACTGGTAGCCTAACACTGCATCACAATGCCTGTGTCTTTGGCCTCACTTCATCTCCTCATGAGGAATTTTTAAAAAAGATTTATTTATTTATTTTAGTGGGAGAGAGAGAGTGAGCTCACATGCAGAGGCAGGGGCAGAGGGAGAGAGAGAACTATCTCAAGCAACCTCCCAATGAGCATGGAGCCCAGCATGGGGTTTGATCTCATGACCCTGAAGTCATGACCTGAGCTGAAATCAAGAGTCAGACACTTTACCAGCTGAGCCACTGAGGAGTCCCTCCTCACGTAAGCATTTTATAATCTGACATCATCACAAGAAGAAGGGTGAATATAGTACAATAAGATGTTTTGAAGAAGACCACATTCACTTAACTTTTATTTACAACATATTGTTTTAATTCCTCTGTTTTATTACTAATTATTATTAATATCTTACTGTGTGTCAATTATAAATTAAACTTCATTATAGGTATGTATGCGTAGGAAAAAACATGGTGTACATAGGGTTCAGTACTGTCTCTGGTTTCAGGAATCCACTGGGGATCTTGGAAGGTGTGCGCCACAGATAAGGGGAGACTACTGTACATACATATAATTGAATAGAAACTGTTAAGGCCAGCACAATAGTTAGGATAAGTACCATTTTGTATGTACATTCAGCTTGAAAACACTGCTGTAAGCGATAGAACCATAAGCAAAATTTCTGCTCTCACCCTGCCTTTGGTCGGTTATTTATAATCAGAAACTGTTGTACTTTTTGTTAGTGGTAAATTGTTAATGTGAAATTTAACACATTTATAGTTGTGTGACTTGGGAATTTATGAACATTTTTGCTGACAATTTGAGGTTTCACCCTGACATTCATAAAATCATTTATTTTTGCAAATGCTAGCCAGTAAAGATGACATGCATATTTTCACCAACTAAATTTGATTACAGTGCAGCAACGAGATGATAATTTTCCTCCTTTGTATGTGTTAATTATATATACCATGATGTGCTAGGTCAGCAATTGTCTAAATACATCAAGCAAGAATGTGGTATTTGCATAAATCATCCTGAAAGTTGTACTGGGATCAGTCCAGCAGCCTCTTGACTTCATTATCTGTGGGGATTTGGGGGTCTTCAAAATAAACGGTAGCATACATGGATCTCACTCACTTCTAGGAAGCAGTGTAATGTGGTAGAAGACTGGCAGTCTCCAGTCATTCTTTTTTTTATCTCCGTGTTCAAGAGAACGTAAACCAAAGGGGGATTCTTGCTGTGTCTCCGTGGTGGTTGACTTTTGGTAGATGCTGTGGTCATGGACGACCTGAAAGTCAAGTTTACCTGCTAGCAGGACTTCGGATTTCTTGTCCTGATCTTGAAGGCCACTACAAATCCATGACAGCACTCATCAAGGCTTTCCACTTGACTTGAAACCCATTACTTGAAATCACTTCAATGTAGATATCAGAAAAAAACAGCAATGATCATTCACAATGCAATCTGTGGTCTCTCATCACAGAGTTCTTTGAAAATTCTTAGGGACATCATGCATCATTGGTAGCTTTGTTGTTTCCTGGGAGAAGTAGCCTTGGGACTGTTTTCTTGAATCAGCTGCTGAAAAAAATAAAGATAGATCGGCCTGTGTAGCAAAGAGAAGAAGATGGATCGACAAATAGCCATTGGTTGATAAGTGCTCTCTTTAATTATGATTCAGCTCCCCGTGACTGCTCCACAATAAATATGTTTCTCAATTCTATTCTATTCTATTCTATTCTGTTCTGTTCTGTTTCCTCTAGGTGTCTCAGGGTTCCACAGTCCAGTTTTCATCAGGAAACTTCTCCTTGTCAGCAAAAACAGAAGAAAGGAGCTTCCCCCATGGAAACGAACATCTGTTAAATTGGGCTCGAAAGGAGTATGGAGCAGTTACTTCATTCACTGAACTCAAGATAGCAAGAAACATTTATATTAAAGTGGGAGAAGGTAAATTTTATGTGGTTTCAATTAATGACTGATTTATGACACTCAGTTGTTTTTCTTTTCAGAGACCAGGTGGTTAGGGCAAGGAATCCTAGAATTACAGAATGTTGGAGCTGGCAGGGACCCGGGAGATCATTGGGCCTACTCCCCTCATGCTCCCTCCTTCTCTTTTTTTCCTTCTGAGGAAACAGGCCTGGTAACAGCCAAGTAGGAAATGGGGAATAACATGGGTGAGAGAGGAGGTTGGGGTGTAGGGTTTAGAAGACATCCAGGCACAGAAGTCAGAGTAACTGAAGGGTGAGAATCTGAGGTGAGGGAAAGGAGGCGATTGCCAATGGAAAGGAGGAGTTGCCGGAAGGAGTGAGGGCACCCCCTTACCTGTTAACCTGCAACCATTGGAAGCCAATGTTAGTTTATGGTCTCAAAACATTGGTTAGATTTTGGACAATAGCAGAGGAAAAGTGTTTGAATATATTTTTAAAACTTAACACCAAGGACAAGGACAAAATTACTGGAGAAAGGACCTGTGTGGCCCTGATAAGGAGATGGTCCATTTTTAATGTCCTTGCCTTGCCGAGGGATATAAATATCTGGTCAGTCAGCTTGAAGGCCCATTTTTAAAAATAACTTCTTTCATCATTATTTTTAGTTGAGCGTATTTGGAGCCCCCCTGAGTTACTAGAAATAACAGCTCTCGTGAATGAGTTCTTGTAGTCAGGTGATGATGTGAAAACCGCATGTCTTGTCTTCCGCGTCCATCTGCTTTCTGTCGAGTTCAACAGCACGTGTCACCCCTTTCGCAGGCTACATGACAGCACAGCACGGGTTATGGAGTGCTTGTTCATGGCCCGTTCTTATACTTGGGCTGTGTGACAGGTGCAGGAAAGGGGGACACTGATTTTAGAGTGTGTGCTGTGTGCAGAAGCCACAACACGGCTGCAACAGGTGCCTTTCCCATGGACCCCACTTAACCTCGCCAGTAATCTTAGGAGGAAACCATTATTTCCACCATTTTACAGAGGGGTTAGTGGTGGGTGAAGCTAGCTTGCTCAAATCCACATTATTAGCCAGGGGCGAAGCCAGAATTCAAACCCAGGTTTCCTGACTCCTGAGTCAAATGCTTGTTTCCTGATGCCGTATATTAAGCCTTAGCCAAGTAAGCGCATCCTAAAAACGCAAGTAGGCACCCAGATGGGAAGATTTGTTTCACAGAGAGAAGAATTTTAGATGTATGTTGGGTTCAAAAGTTGAAGTTTGTTCTGGACTCTGAGGGGGGGGTCAGGTAGCTTATAGAAGTGAAGTTCCATTGGAACAAAATGAAGAACCTCTTTTAGCAAAGGTTCTAAGCCACACACACCCCCACAGTGGTCTGCATTTCTGAAGCAGAACTCGAGTAGCATCAAAGAATGCTGATTACCCAGAATTTGTTACAATAAGAAAAGGTATTACAGTAACATTTAGAATGTTGACCTGTTCTCTTGACAGTGCATGAACTTTTATGCGTAGCTGTTGCCTGCCTTGAAAGTGAGGGATTAAGTGATGTCCCCAGGGCCACATGCTGAGTCAGGGAAGAACTTAAAGGACATGGTGTCTAGTCCAGTAAAAACCAGTGACTCCTTAATAACCCCTTTGGAGCCCCTGAAACTTGATTCCAGCCACCAGCTGGGTAGGATTCCCTGGTAGACAGCATGGAGAAGAGCATTTGGGGGAAATGAGGGTCCTTGGTTGGGTTGGTGGACCACAAGGTGATGTTGACTATTACCATGGATCAGGCTCCACTGAACGGGACTCATGAGTCTGCTCCCCAGAACCTGACCTGCCTCTACCAAGCTTGAATCCAGGGATCGCAGCCCATGA
Source organism: Mustela nigripes (assembly GCF_022355385.1). NCBI lineage: Eukaryota > Metazoa > Chordata > Mammalia > Carnivora > Mustelidae > Mustela > Mustela nigripes. The sequence goes on along the minus strand of NC_081570.1, from coordinate 77,892,801 downwards.
GCCTCCTCTTGCTGTATCCCCAGTGGCATTTTCATCACCTGGGAACTTGTTAGAAATGCCAATTCTTGGGCCCACCGAAGACCAACCAGATTGAAAACTCTGGGGGTGGGGTCTAGCCATCTGAGTTTTAACAAGCATGTCTGATGATTCAGATACATGCTAATATTGGAGAACTGTGACTATAACCTGCATACCTAGAGTGGAAGAATTGAGGAGTTTCAGTTCTTATCCCAGCTGTGAAACTTCAAGCAACCCTCTGATTTCCCACTTAAGCCTTACTTTCCACAGGAGGAAAATGAGGAGTTTACATTACCACCACCCACTCCCCCACCCTACCCCCCCATTCTCAGAGGATATCATTCTAGGTTGCAAAGTTATTTGTCAGTCCTTTCCTAAAATACAAATACGCATGTGACTCCCCCCGCCTCCCAAAACCTGCCAGGTTTCTACCGGGGGATTCCCCTTTGTGGTTTCCTTTCTGCTTGGCAGTTGGTCTAAGTTTTGATGCCAGGCGTGCAGAAGGTTGTTCAGGGGAAAAAGAACTCATATATAGACATGTACACACAACAGAAAGTGATTAGCTTATACAGCTTAGCGACAATGGCCTCTGGGTCTTGAGCCCTTAATAACACAACTTTTAAACAAACTTTTCTTAGTAGCTTTGGAGGGTCACATTGTACGTGAGTTTTTTTTGTCATTTGTCTCCAATCTCACATCATTGTTTGTCCATTCAGGAAACCTATGCCTTGTGCTTGCTGTACGCCAGGTGCAATCTGGGCACACCTGTGGACTGGACGGAGTGATAGGCCAGAGTCCCAGGAGGGTCCTAGTCTCCTGAGTTGACTAGCTTGTCCCTGACCCATACACATCCCCTCGGAGTCTTGATTCCATTTCAGTCTTGCCACCCAGTATCATTTTCCGTCCTGTGATCTGGGGGAGGCATTCGCAGGCCTGCAGCAGCACAGTGTGCGTTCCTCATCTGTTCATCTGGCAAAACCCTCAGCAGATGCCGCCGGGACTGGCAAGGGGAGACTGCTCCAGCTGCTGGAGTCAGTGGAGCCAGGGGGTCTGTAGGGAGGCATGCAGGGTGAAGAGCCTGCCTGCTCCTCTGGTCCCATCTGGTCCAGGCCTGGTGCTGAGGGCGCCACGGTTCCTGGAGCCGGGATGCCGCCATGTGTGCTGTGGACCTCGGCCCAAGGGAGGTGACGCAGGCGTGGTGGGGGTTGAGAGCAGGGCAGCATCAGCCCAATCTGGGGACCTCCTGGGCTGACCCCTTTCTCTGGAGTGAAACTTGCCTGTGAATTTGAACCCCAGCATCCTGTCCCTTAAATGAAAGAGGCAGAAGTTTGTTTCATTAAAGTGCCAGGGCTCTGATTAATTACCCCTTCTGAAAAAAAGTCTGCTACACCTAGAACTTCCCTGACACTGGTCCCAGCTGTCATCCTGCCAGCAGTTTCAAGTTCTGTTTAAACATTTAAACCGCTGGCTGGAAATCCCATCAAGCACAGTGCTGTGTGAACGGCATGTGCCGTTGCGGGACTATCTTCAGACTCTGGGTACTTGTGTTGCTTTCCCCTGTGGCGGTGATGAGCAGCCCCCAGCACAATGGGATGATGTTTGTAAAAGCACCTTATAAACTGTAAAGTGTTATCAAAACATTCGTCACCTGTGCTAAGATTGTGAGAAAGAGTGAAAGTCTGTTTCTCCCAAACTTTTTCCTTCAGTCTTCAGATCTGTAGTGTTGTGATGAGTAAATATCTCCATAGTCCGCCAGAGAATTAATTAGGTGGTTGGTTCTTCTAATAGCAAATATCCAAGGGGCGGAGCATATCTGGGGAAGAGGATAGATGGATTGATTTCAGTTTTGAGTATTGTAGGCTGTGAAATATCTATTGGATTTTTAGGTGCTTGGTAGATGAGAGGCAGCACAGGTCTGCAGCTCAATAAAGGAGCCATGATCTAGGTGCAAGTTGAAACCCTGGGAGTGATGGAGATCATCTGGGAAGAATTACGAGATAAAACGGGGATTGAGGAAGGAACGGAGTTCTCAGCCTTGGTTTTGTATCAGAATCAGCTATGGAGCTTTTCCAGAAAGAAAGCTTCCTAAGTGGCTCCCACCCCCACCCCAGATCTTCTGAATCAGGATCTCTGGGATGGGGTACCAAATAGGTGTGCACCAAAATTGAGGATTGCTGGTGTTTAAAGAATGGGCAGAAGAGGAGGGGGCAGGGAAAGGGACAAGAGCTAGGTCAGAGGAAGTGGATGAGGACAAAGCAGTCTTGCAGAGAACAGGAAAGGAGAAGATTTGGACCCAGAGAGACCACTGGAGTTGGTCAGTAGGAGGTCACTGGCGACTGTATGGGAGGCATTTCAGGGCCGTGGCTTAGGAGTTCTAAGGCGCTCCTAGGGCTTCTGGTTCCTTGTCCTGCAGCTGCTCAATGTCACTGTCATCTTCCCTCTGAGTCTGGTTACCACATAGCTCTGTGGCGTGACAGGTTGTCCTGTGCTTTTTTACTTTCAGATCAAGTGTTCCCTCCCACATGCAACATAGGAAAGAACTTTCTCTCACTCAATTACCTTGCTGAGTACCTTCAGCCCAAAGCAGCAGAGGGTTGTGTCATATCCAGCCAGCCCCAGGATAAGGAAGTACACATCATTGAGTTAATTACCCCCAACTCTAACCCCTACAGGTAAGTAAAGAGAGAGAGAGAGAGTGTGTGTGTGTGTGTGTATGTGTGTGTTGAACTGAGAAAAGATGAAAGGGGCACCTGGGTGGTACAGTCAGTTAAGTATCCAGTTCTTGGTTTCAGCTCAGGTTGTGGTCTCCTGGTCATAAAACAGCCCCATGTAGGGCTGCACGCTCAGCCCAGAGTGTGCTTGAGAGTCTGTCCCTCTCCCTTTGCCCCTCCCCCCCACTTGCTCTCTCTCTCGCGCGCGCGCGCGCTCTCTCAGATAAATAACTAAATAAATAAAATCTTAAAAAAGAAAGAGATGAAACTAAAGATCTTTGCTGACTTGAGGCAGAGAGACATAGAGCCCTACCTGTGTATGAGGTTTGATGCTTTGGGTGAATTAACAGAAGTTTTGAAAAAAGGGAGTGAAGGCACCAATGGTATATTTTATTTTCTGCATCTGCCTCTAGATCCCCTGTATTCTAGATGAATTTCTGATGCCTCCTGTGAACTTCCCGGACATTAATTATAGGACAGAACTCACTCATGCTCCATCATTATCTCCTTGATGGAGGTTATCCCTGATAAGAAAAATTAGAAAATATGCCTTATTAATATATTATAATTTTAATAACATTCTGTTTTTAATGAAATTCTGTTCCTTGCGCATTTGCACTCCTACTTTAGAGGGGGGTGTGTGTGTGTGTGTCTGTGTGTATGTGTGTGTGTCTGTGCCCTTCATGGTGACACACCAGAGAGCCGCTAGATATGACCTGCCTCTACATTGTGTTCTTTTTCTCCTTCTTCCATTCTCAGCTTCCTGCCCCAGAACTAAAAATTTAACTCTCCTTGTCAGGAATGATTAGGAAATTAAAAAAGAGAATAAAAGAGGGAAAGTGGCTCTTTCTCCCACTTTAGCCTGCATTCCTGTGGACTAGTGACTTAAAATGTAAATTTATATTGTAGTGGGATTTCAAATCCTAATCAGATTTTTGCTTCCAAAAGTGAATAAACTACACATCAGTTTTGGGAAGATTCCATTCTATCCCACATGAAGAATTCTGTGGAAAATTTAAAAGAGAATGGAAATAGAAGCAATCTGGCAAATGTGCTTAGATATTAAGCCTCAGGCTTCATTTGAGTATATCATTCATCATATGCTTTACAAGTGTGTAAAACCAGGAAAGAAAGACTGTCCTCTAAATTCAGAATGACAGAAATGTTATTGTTTGGTTAAAAAAATTTCTTTTTTATATGGGATTCTTAGAAGTTTGGGTTGTGTTCATCAATTTTCCAGTAATCACTTGGTTGACCATCTGTTTTCTTTATATTAATAACTGTATATCCAGAAGTTTGGGAAAGTAAATGCAGATATGATTCTGTAGCAAATGTTAATGGCTTAAGCAAACCTTCTATTCAGATTCAGATTCTCTAGCCCTTTGCTTCTTATTTTATCTGAAGTGTCCTAGTTTGTTTTTTTACTACCAGGCCTCCCTCCTCCCTGACACCTTCCTTACCAAACTGGCACTTAAATTTCTGGTTTTGAAGGATTTTGTGCTTGTAGGAAATTGGGAAAGTTACACATTGAAGGTGTTGAAGGTTGGAAAACAGCAACTTGCTTTAAAAGTAAACTCCTCTGGTTGCCCAAGTCCATTTCAAACCATAGATGCATTAAGTAACCATCTACCCCCCCACACACACTCAAGAAGGAGAAAAATTTTAGTGTCTAATTATCAGCAGGCATATTTGTCTATTGTTATGTAAAACCATTTTGTTTTGTGTGCACTAACAATCTGTTTTGCACATGTCATTTGCCTGGGCTCAACTCCAGCTTTTTAATCAACTGGCCAGACACTGGAAACATGAAGACTTGGAAGAGAGGAGATAGTTGCAACTTTCTGGCATCTGGGTCCTAACTTTGCCTTTGTTTTCCATTCACAGTGCTTTCCAGGTGGATATAATAATTGACATAAGACCTTCTCGAAAGGACCTGGAGGTGGTCAGAAATCTCATCCTGATCTTGAAGTGCAAAAAGTCTGTCAACTGGGTGATCAAGTCTTTCGATATTAAGGGAAACCTGAAAGTTATTGTAAGTTGGTTGAGCATTTCTTTGTTTTGATGTATGGCAGCGATTTAAACTGTGCTTATGTGTGTTATTTTTGTGAAGTTTCTGCTTCTCTGAGCTTTGTCTGTTATTTTTCACTTTGTAAAATAAGATGCTCCTTGGTTTCTCCTAACAAGGGCAGACATTGGGGATTAAAAGCGTGGCCTCTGGGGTCAAGATCAAGATTGGAGTCCAGACTGCCATTTACAAACGGTGACCTTGGGCAAGTCCCTTAACCTCTCTGGACCCTGTTGCCTCATTTGTGAAATTCCTGAAGTGTATGAGCATAGCTTCTAGTCAGAGCAAGTGTAAAATAACGAGCACAATGGGGCCTTTCATGATTGACAGTCATCCTCTAAGGGCCTCAGTGTCATGGTACTGAATATCAGCTCTTACTTTGGGGTTAGGTATTTAAGGAAGGTGTGGAAAATTGGGCTGACCCCAGTTCATACTGTTGACTGGTCTTTTTGAGATAAACAGAGCTGTTTGCGTGTCTTTTTGCTTGCTTCTAACTTATGAGAAACACTGATAAAAGAATCATGCTAATGGAGAGGTTAGCAAAATGACACAGGAAAAGTAACCCCAGCCTATTTCCTAGGCATTATTTTAATGAAGGAAATACACTTAAGTTTATTTGGTTGACATGATAGGCAAATACTAGCTAGTTTCCTGAAAAGTTGAATGTTGAAATTTAGTAAAATAAAAAAAAATTTTTTTTAGGTTAATTCTTTTTTTTTTAATTTTTTATTTTTTATAAACATATATTTTTATCCCTAGGGGTACAGGTCTGTGAATCGCCAGGTTTACACACTTCACAGCACTCACCAAAGCACATACCCTCCCCAGTGTCCATAACTCCACCCCCCTTCCCCCCACCCCCCCTCCCCCCAGCAACCCTCAGTTTGTTTTGTGAGATTAAGAGTCACTTATGGTTCGTCTCCCTCCCAATCCCATCTTGTTTCATTGATTCTTCTCCTACCCACTTAAGCCCCCATGTTGCATCACCACTTCCTCATATCAGGGAGATCATATGATAGTTGTCTTTAGAGGCGGGGGCGGGGAGTGGGGGGAGAGGTTAGAAGGAGAAGGAGAGAGAATCTCAAGCAGACTCCGAGATGAGTCTGGAGCCTTACATGGGGCTTGATCTCATGACCCCAAGATCATGTCCTGAGCTGAAACCAGGAGTCGGATACTTAACCAACTGTACCACCCAGGCACCTGAAAATAAATCTTTTTCAGATATGTGTAAGGAGATAACTGTTTGACAGAATACTGCACAAATCACATTGCAAGTTAAAGAAAAACCTCCCCCTCCTCATTTTTAAGAATATAATTACCTTATCTTTTGTGTAGATTTAAATTTTTGTGCATTGTCTTTTTAAAATACTGTGTCCTCTTCCTTTTCCAGTACCTGCATTGGATCAGTTGGAGAGGATTTTGTTTTCAGTATTTGGTGGGGAGGGATGCCTTTGGTCTTGGTGTTATTTATTCATGGCACCTTTAGTGTGATCCAGTAGTGAGCAAAGCCAGTGCTCCCTTAGGTACCGTCGTGCATGAACACTCACCAGAGGCAGCAGGCAAAGCCACGAGCATACACATCTTAATTTTAAAGTAATCATTTCTGGTTCCTGTGGGTTTTTTGTTATTGTCGTGTTTGTTTTTTTTTTTTTCTCAACTTTGAGAGGATCCAAAGAAACCATCGTGTATAAGGGTGATCCATTAATTTGGTGTCGAGAACAAAGCCCAGCCGTGATTTTCTGAAGTCAGAGTTGTTCTGATTGCTTTCCCTGGCATGGCATGAGGGGTGTTGGTGACCTGGGGTGTCTACAGCATTTGCTGCCTGGCACACCGACCAAATGTTTTTAATTTTCAGAATAACAAAAACAGGAAAGGGAATCATGCTTTGAAAGGCGAAAACATACGGTACATTTTAATTCCCTGCTGGAGTTGTGTCAGTGTTCTTTTGGCCCTGACCCTTCAGTGGCTCTTTCTGTACCTGAATATGTGTTCCGGGAGTTCACTGTGAGTGTCTTCACTTTTCGTATGAATAAGAAAGGCTGGAGTTGAGATTGCTCATCCCAGTGCAAGATCTGTTTATATTCCCCTCTTTGGCTGTACTCCTGTTCCAGGCCAATTTTGGACAATGCATGACAACATTACTAAACAATTAGGTAATGTTGCATGATGTTCTTTTTTATTCTCCCAGTCAGTTTCATGCTTTGTGATTTCCTAACTCTCAGTGTCAGATGTGACTTCTGCCTGTGCTGTGAGGAAAAGGTACCTGCTACTAAAAAAGCATCCATTCATGCTTAGAAAGGGAGAAGGGTTTATCATGGCCTTGTCCGTAGTATTTTCTTCAGAGACGACCTGGTAGATTGGAAAGAACCATGGTTTTGGTTCCTGATGGGGCTGGAATCAAATCCCATTTCTGATTGTCATTCCTCTTAGTTAATAGTGGGGAACCCAACTAAATTCAGGGTCTGTAGCCTTACCTGTGAAACTGGTGTGATGATAGTACTCACATGGGAATTCTTGTGAGATATGGCCCAGTGTTTTCGTTCATTCGTTCATTCATTTAGTTCTTCAACAAACATTTGTCAGGTGCCTCCTGGGTGTTTCATTTAAGCACTTGGCACACTGTGTGCACGTGGTGGGTTCTCAGCCATACAAGCTACTTCTGTGCTTGTTAGGTTCCCCTTCTTTAATCAGGGAATAGTAATGCCTATCTCTTTATTTAGAGGAGAATTAAATAACATATGTAAAGCTTCTAACACAGTGCCTGCCACAGACAAGGGGGCCATCTTCCTTCCACAAGCAACTTTTCAAAAGTTTGTCTAGAGGAGCAATTAACAGCTCTAAACAAACTGAAAAACAAAACGTAGATTAAAAGAGTTGTGAGGAACTTGATAGGGTAAATGTAAAGAGCCCCCCTTAAGCACGAGTTCCATGTGTGTGCTCATAGGGGGTGGGGCATGGGGCAGAATGCACCCTCCAAATGACAGAACAGTCCAGAGATGGGCATAGGCAGGACCGTGGACAAGAACGGGAAAACAAGAAGCACCCACATTACCATGCCCAGCTCTGGCTCTTTCTTCACATCCCTTATGGACTCTGCACAGTCACTTTGTGGAAGAACCTCCAAAACATAAAAGAATAGATTGAGGAAACTTCCTAGAAATTTTCTGTTGTATTATTTCAAATGGCATTAGCACTTCCAGGTTGACGTTGGCCAGCTTATTCTTAGAAGAGACACGTTTTAGTCCCAGTGGGAATATGCATTACATCTCTGAGCACCTCTCCCTGTCCACCATCAGTTCTGATGCAAGTGTGTGTTTGGCAGTGGAAGGGAAGTGGGGAGGGAGGTGCTGGGACTTGACCTAGCTCATCATCCCTCACAAAGATGTGGCTGAAACATGGTGGTGGGATTTGGAGATCCCCCCCACGCCCCCGAACACTCCCATTTGAAGTAACTACACTGAAGCCTTGGAAAAAAAGCCTGGAGACTCCCAGAAATACAGGGTGAGGATTTCGCTCATTGCTGGGAAGGAACCGGCTTGCCAAGCCTTGCTGTTTTACAAATGTGTAGATAGATTTCTAGCCTTGTAAGTCCCGAGGCGTAATCAATATGAGTTGTACTGACAGCTCCTAGATTTAATGTGGAAAGGTGTAAACAAATCATTCCATATTGGTACCAAAAAAAAGACAGGTGGCAGTTGTGATGATAGTCTTCTGGAAATACAGTATTTTCTCAGCTGTCCAACAACATGAGAGACTAGGGCAGATGAGGCCAACCAGTGCTGGGGAGGCCAGTGTTGCAACTCCAGCCAATCAAAATGACATGCTGCTTTCAAAGTCTAGAGACTGCGCCTAGGAAACTAAGTTTGAAGAACTAATTGGATCCTTCTTTACCTCAGTTTAGTTGTTTTTTTTTTTCCAACCTTTCCTTCCCCTAAGGCATTTTCTCTGAATCACACCAAGAGCTAGAATATTCCAAACCTGTGAAACTGAGTTTTTCACAGATGGCTGCGAAGCATGGTTAAAGCTCTGTCTGGTTCCTTTGCATGCATGATTGTGACTGGCCAGCCGGGCAGTTTCGGATAAGCACTTTGGGTAGCAGGAAAATGTAGCGGGGGAGATCATCTGAGCTTTGAACTGAAAATATGTGTCCTCAGCCAATATCCCACAACCAAAGAGGCCAAGAGAACTTAGAGCCTATGAGAGTCTTCAATGGTTTTACAGTGGGAAAGGATTAATATTTAGTCATGTTAGGGGCAAACAGAATGGGAAACAAATGGGGAATTTAGGAAAAAATGCTGCATGTATGCAGGAGAAAATAATTGGGCATGGAAATTAAAGTGATCTTTATATGGCATGAAAATGGTCTAATCTGCAGGCTGGAAGAGCTTTCCAGCCTTGTTGGAGCATTTGTTGAAAATATGGTGCCTTCTCCTTGGCGTCTCCCCTGCAGCATTCAGCTCACTATCTGACAAGATCACTACCCTGGGAGCCAGGTGGTGTGGAAATTTACCGTCCATGTCTTGGTTACTCAGTCCTTTCTTGGAAGGATTTCTGTCATTCACTTTTAATTTTGTAACTAACTACGAAGTGAAAGTCACCTTGTATAGCTGGATAAAAATATTGGTTCTCAGAGGTATAAAAATATTGGTTCTCATATTAACTAATGTTAATATATTTATATTTAAAATAAAATCTAAGCATAGTCACTTAATAAAATTGACAAATGAATACAATGACAGGATCACTAAATGGAGTATAAATTACAACTGAAATACCAACACTGATTCACCATAAGGGATTTAATAGTCTACAAAGATGAGATGGTCTCCATAGTGAAGTAACTAGATTGTGCCTTCTGTCATTTAAATCTAGGGTATAGGAGATAGGATAGAAGGATGGATATATTTTTGGCAGTATAACATGTACATCTGTATACTTTATACATCATTTTAAATAAAAATAAGGGAAAGTTTGGTATGTATGTACATATAATTTAAACATTAACTGTAGGAACATACTAGGTGTACACCATATGTAGCTACTTGGTGATCATTGGGTTATTTTTATCAATATAAGCCACCCAAATGGCATGATCAAACAGCATGAATAGATTTCCCTTAATCTGCTATTAAAGATTTTCGTATCAGTGTCCTTAGCCCGAGGAAAATAGGGATCAAAAGAATACATAGTTCCTTCATCTACAATATAGAATTTGTATGTTTCAGATATTTAATTCTTACTCAAAGCACTGTTTAGTTATAGACTCATGAGTGAAATTTTGCTATTATCTTCAGGCTCCTAACAGTATTGGCTTTGGGAAAGAGAGTGAAAGATCCATGATAATGACCAAATCCATAAGAGATGACATTCCTTCAACCCAAGAGAATCTGGTCAAGTGGGCTTTGGACAACGACTATAATCCAGTAACATCATATACAGTGGCTCCTGTGGCTAATAGATTCCATCTTCGGCTTGAAAACAATGGTAAGTGTGATTTTTTTTTTTTTTTCCCTGAAGTAAAAATATTTACCAAATGAGGCTTTCCAATGAGGAACTCTCATTTCAGCTTATATGGTGCTGTTGTTCTGTTGTAAATTTTGATGATTCATTTGACTATAAAGCTTAAGGTTATCTAGCATTGTGATAGATTATTTTGAGGAAATGATCTTTGGTACAGATTTTTTGGTAACAGAGTTGATTGCAAGTTGGAGACCTTCATTATAGATCACATAATTCACTGTGATTACATTAAGAACAAATTAGCCTGGCTTCTTCTCTCAGAAGTGCCTACTAATCACTACAGCTGACATACAGCTGTCCCTACTACAGGGGTGAAGTCCTAGGGCAGGCTGTATCTTGGAGGACAGTAGTCACCAGGCACTTTTCTCGCTTTCACCAGTGGGCACACAGGAGTTCTTGCCCCCGCTGGGTGGAGCAGAAAGTGGAATATGAACAGGTTCGTGAGGTTTTTCCAGAGCCTTACAGCTAGTGAGACTCAAATCCCAAGTTTTCTGCTCCCCAGACCTGTTCCTTACCCCAGTGGTATCACTACCAAGCAAGCCTCAGTACGGGCCGTTTATTCACTGTTTGAGGAGGAAGTTGCTTACCTCTGAGCCTCAGGTTCTTCCTCAGTAATATGGGAGAAAAAAATAGGCCCCATCTCAAAGAGTTGTGAAGGTTTCTGTCAATATACAAATTAAAAACCCTCCAGAGCTCTGATTTCTTTTGGATCCATATGGCTGGGCCATCTCTTTCCAAAAGATAGTATTGAAGGAGAGTTAATGTCCTCTGGTTGTCTTCACTCCCTGCTCCCACTGAGGTGGGCTGACCTCAGGCATTGTCTTTGAGACTGGATATAGACAATAGTGGGAAAAATTTTCTTCCCTAAATTGCTGAAAATAGGACAGAACACTGAGCATTCATCATGTCAAAATATGCCTCTCTCTTTGAAGGAATGTGTGCCTAAGCCGCTTTTTCTTGTCAGGACTAGGTTCTAACAGGCCAGGGTGCCCAGATATCTGTTAGAATTTAGCAGGCAGAAAGGAGGTAGCAAATAATCTTAAATTGCCAATACCATTTCAAGAAATTAAAGAATTCCTAGATTCAAGGGAGATATTTCATTGGCACTTGAAGAATATTATTGTCCCAATAACTTTATCAAATCAGATTTTTATAGCTTATAGAGCCTTAGAAGCTATCTAGTCCCGTGGTTCTCAACCTTGGGTGTACATTGGACCTATACAGAGAGCTTTAAACATGTTAATGATCAGGTGCCGCTCCAGAGAGTCTGATTTTTATTTGACCTGGGGTACAGCCTGGGTATAGGGAATTTTTCTCAGTTCCCAAATGATTTTAATGTGTAGCCAAAGTAGAGAACTCCTGGTCTAATACAACCTCAATTTTAAAAATTAGAAAACCAAGACACAGAGAAATAAGCCATGGCCTAGTGCCACTCAGAAAGAACACGAGGACTAGAATCCAGGCTTCCAGATCCCCATCTCCTTTACACATTGCTTGTTAAGAGTAATTTTACACACTCCCATTCTGTGCTAGTTCCTCTTGTTCTTCCTAATAATGATGATGACTGGGGCCTGGCATCAGATACTGATGATGTTTTGCCTTCTTCTGTCACCCTCAGAGGAAATGAGAGATGAAGAGGTACATACCATCCCTCCTGAGCTACGGATCCTGCTGGACCCCGGCACCCTGCCTGCCCTGGAGAACCCACCCATCCGAGGAGGGGGAGGCCGCAATGGAGGTTTCCCCTTTCCTTTCCCTGATCTCTCCAGGAGAGGCCAGAGGGAAGGGGGAGAAGATGGAATCCCCCGGCCAAAGGACCCTCTCCTCCCCAGCATACAACTGTTTCCTGATCCCCAAGAGCCCGAGGAGGTGCAGGGGAATGTGGAGGTTGCCCTGTCAGTCAAATGTGACAAAGAGAAGATGATCGTAGCTGTAGAAAAAGATTCTTTTCAGGTCAGTGCAATTTCTTAGAGAAGAGAAAGCCCCTCCTTTCCCATCTTGCCCCAGTGTGTGTGAGTTAGTTCCTTCTCCCTCTTTCACTTTTGAGCTCTGGGGACTTGATTCTGTTTGCTCAGTTGGATGGACTCACTTCCCCTTGGCTGTGATTCTCACTCGGGTCCTGTTGTTCTCAGTTGAGGGGGGTTCCAGATTCTCGTGTGTCAATATTTTGGTATTGAATTTCCAAGGCCAACAAACACAATCCTGGGTACGTTGGGAGGAAACAAGGGGGAAGGGAAATGCAGGCCTCCAGCCGCCAACCCTGTATGGGGAGACCCGGCAAAACGTGCTCCCTTTGTGCGGCAGATCTGCCTGTGGGCCCCCCCTTTTACATCTTTAGTGGTGGTTGTTTCAGGCCAACAGCTACTCAGGGATGGAGCTCACCCTGTTGGATCCTACCTGCAAGGCCACGATGAATGGCACCCACTTCATTCTGGAGTCTCCGCTGAACGGCTGTGGGACTCGGCACCGGCGATCAGCCCCAGATGGTGTGGTTTACTATAACTCCGTGAGTGTTCGCCGAAACAAAGCTTGGCCCTTTGCCAGAGCCTTGCTGAGTGTTACCTTAAAAATAGCCTTCAAGTTTCTATGACCATGAGCAGGGGTGTAGACCCCAGGCCTAAAGAAAGCCAAGCACCAGTTCTCAACAAAATGGGATGTACTCTGACCCTCAGTTGTCTACACAACTGAGCTAACCAGCTCTGTGGTCTCTGTGGCCTCGTTTGAATCTTGTCCAGAGGTGGGAGGGCTTCTCCCTTCCTCATGAACAGAAGAACCAAGGGAAATCCGAAAAGGGTCCTCAGGAAATGATTATTTAGTCTCTCTCTACCTCTGAAAAAGATCCTAAACTGAGGCAGATCTCCTACTTTTGACATTATGCCAAGGGAGATTACATAGATTGCCCCCAATGGTAGTCCACTGCAATAGCTAACCTATACTTTCCAGAAATCATTCTTGTCAGCTCATTCATCTGAATCGTCTTTCTTCGATTAAGTCTGTTCTTGCAGAAATACACACTAGTCTGTGACTATTAAAAGAATTTGAAACATGAAATTTCAAAAGCACTTTATAATGTTCGTTTTGCAGCTCAGGTTATACTTCTGAGAGTAAAAATAAGGCTTATAAATCCCTGAGTTCAGTTGTGGCACAGGACAGGGAGGGTGCGACTGTCATTTGTGTTCATCCCACTGCCCTGCAGTAGATACACTTGACCCATCCAGAAGAAAGACTGGAGATCAGGTGTTTTGTCAGTGTGGCTTACATGGGCACTCACTCTCCTATGGACCCAAGTTTATTATTCTTCAGACTCAGAGTGTTTGAGCTGGAAAGAACCTTAAGATGATCTCATTCAACTTCCTCATTTCACAGGTGAGGAAATTGAACTGCTGGGAGTTAAGAGACTTGCTTAGATTTGAGGAACTAGTTAAGGGCAGAGCCAGGACTGAATCCAGCTTCCTGACCTCTCCTCCACTGATCTTTCCCCTATACCAGGCTGGCTGGCCCAGCTCATCTCCCTTTGTTACTGGAATAATTTATTAGCCGTTGAGCTCTATGATGAATGCGCTCCTGCCAATTCCAACACTAATTTTCTTACATTATCCAGTTTTTCCAGATATAATGAATGGCATATATTACTGATATTCTTCATTTTGGAATTTTACATTTATGGCTAAATTAACACCAATAAGAGGCTATGGTAATCTGTTAAGTTTAAAAAGAAAAAGGTAACTTCTGGCTCAGAAGAGAAAGGTATATCTTAAGCCCTTGAAATCCTTTTCTTCTCATGGGTATGATGATGATACCTAGAGTAAACAATGTCCTAGGTCCTTGGCTTCAGTTCCATCAATACTTCCTTCTTTGGAACTGGTAAAGAATGGAGAGGTGGTTTTCCTACATTCTCTTCCCATTCTGTTCCCTTCAGTGATTATTGTAGCTGTTCCAATTATAACTGTAGCAATTTTCTGACTTAGTATATATTTTTGTTTTGCACCATATTCAGCAGTCTCAGCCCATGAAACAAAACCAAACAAAAAATGTGACTATTCTATAAATGCAAAGAAATTGGGGTTTTATTTATGGAGTCATGGTCCTCACGTGAATTTTTCATGTTGTCTAGAACTAACCTAGGAATAGTCATTTCAGCTAACATTAAGATAGATTGTCATAGATAAAAACATGGTTCTTTTCTGCATCCGTACACCACACACAAATATACGGGGGAGGAAATGAAATGAGGGAAAGATAGATGAGTACAGAGAAAAATTGAGGAAACTGGCTCAACAGTAAACATTAGGTACTTTGTTTCTAACTCAAACTTTATACAAATCTTGATGGATACAAATAAGAAAAGCTCTTTAAATTAGTCTGCCTTAGTATTTGTTAGTATTTTTGATGTAAAGAAAAGCCCTCTAAGAAGAAGCCCCCTTCCCTCCAGTGTAGACTGGCCTACTGACAGCCCCATTCGGCCCTATTTTGGTAACTGGCGTTTTAAATTCCGATTTTCAGTTGGCATCTGAATTATACATGGGTGTTTGTGTGAAGTAGAACCAAATCATGTGTTTTGGTGTTTTAACAACATTGTCTGTGCTTTCTTTGCCTTTTAGATTGTGATACAGGTTCCATCGCCTGGAGATAGTAGCGGCTGGCCAGATGGTTACGAAGATTTGGAGTCAGGGGATAATGGATTTCCGGGAGATATGGATGAAGGAGATACCTCCTTCAGCCGACCTGAAGTTGTCATGGTATGTGCTGGTTTGCAGCAGGTAGTTTGTGAGAATGTTGTCTTTTTGGTTAGCTTTAGTTAGGAACTATTGAGTGGGGGACAGGGAGGGAAATGGGTGTTAAAGACCAAAGCTTACTAAGTTCCGGGGTCTTCACCCTTCATTTCACTGTGATTTATCTCTCTTTTGTTTGTTTGCTTGCTTTCCCCAGTTTAATTGCAGCCTGCGGCAGGTGGGGAATCCCGGTAGCTTCCAGGACCCACCCAACAGAAACATCACTTTCAACATGGAGCTGTACAACACTGACCTCTTTCTCGTGCCCTCTCAGGGGGTCTTCTCTGTGGCAGAGAATGGACACATTTATGTTGAGGTATGAGACCTGGACATTATCCTTGGGCTTTTAAGGTTGGGGCAGAATTGTTACAGCTTCTGGAGCAGAGCCAAGACACCTGCTGGAGAAGCCCTCCCCGTGTTCTTCCCCGCAGCCCTCAACCAGCTCTGGGTGAGGGCTGGGCTCAGAAAATGCATCCAGGTTGATTTCTGACCAAAGAGAGACATTGCAGGATTTGGTACATGAGGAGAGTGTTTTACAGATGAATGCTTTTTAAAAATCGGTGGTGTGAATTCTGTTAATAAAGTCCTGTTCTTGTATGTCCTTAGCATTTTTGGAACAGGGATTCAATAGTTGCAGTGTTAGGGCTAACCAGGAATATTTCACACCAAAGGCAGATACTTAACTGACTGAGCCAGGCTCCCCGACATAAGACTATTAGTATCCCCATTTTAGGGGTGAGGAAACTGAGGCACAAACTCGTTTAAGATCACAATTAGTAACCAGTAGATTCCAGAGTCTGGTCCATACTCAGGTTGTCCAGCTCGAGAGTCCATAGTATTATGTGCTAGATGCTACCATCATTTAACCTCCAAGTGCCATTTAAAGAGGAGAAAATGTGACTTCTTAGCAGTGCAAATATCCAGGTTCAGATTAGATTTTAGAAAAAGATAAATATCTTTTTGGCCCCAGCACATCTGTTGGTTGTCTAGTTTTGGGGTTAAACTGCAAGCTGCTGTTCTGCTTCACTGTAGGAGGAGTGAGAAGCTCACGGGGTCGAAATGGGATACTTCCATACGTTGCAAGTGACTTCAGAGCACATATTTCTATTTTAGAAAGATAAACAACTTTCACATTTGTTCAGATTCTGGGATAGAGCCCACTGGCTCTCGACATTTTCCTGGATCTCTTTTCTTTTTTGATTCCCTGTTTTGAGAGGTCTTCTCTTTCTTTGGGCATACCTTCTTTCACTACTGGGGAAAATATACTGCTTTCTACATGCTGTTCCTAATTAGAGATCTCTTCTTATCCAAGATCATTATTTTCTTCTTGCATTTCTGGCTGCACAATCCACATGTGTGTATTTGGGCAGTGACTGACTCTGCGTTGTGCCCTGGATTTTAGGGGGCCCTGCTTAACTGGGGTTTGTTCTTTTCCAACCCACTGAGCCACCCAGGCGCCCCTGGGGTTTGTTCTTTTCCAAACGTGGACCTGGCTTGGCTAATTCATGGCTTTGCTGCTATGTGCTCATCACTGACCAGTCTTCCTCCTGTATCCCACCCTGGTGGACATTTTGGTTTTTCTCCCCAATCCACCCAGTGCTGCTTACTTGAAATTCTTTTTTCACTTATTTTCACGCTTATAACTTTCCACATATCATTTGTATTTTTCATAGTTAAAGTTAGGCAAAGACATTGTCAACTGATGACAAAGAAATGGACTGAATCTTTTTGCTACCATTTTAAATACCAAATGTATTGAGAATTTGAGGAGGGTGGTATATGTTTCAAACAGCTTTATTTTAAAGTTGTTTAAATCCAACTAAAAGAGAGACTCTAAGGTAGCAACCCACACCTAATCTTTGTTTCTGTTTGGAGTCTAATGCTGGTAGGAAAATGTTTTAATTTAAGGCAGGTAAAACTCACCGAATTATTGGCTTGGTCTGAAGAACTATTTCCAAGTTTCTTGTCCCAGCCATCCTAGCACACCCCCAGAATCATGTTCCTTCTCAACCATATCCTTTCCTTTAATCCAAGACATCATCGATTTTGCCACCTGGTCTTTGGTCATCTCTAGGTGATGGTTGGTCACACAATGGCAGCTTTTCTGTTAGTACATTTATCTTGGGGAATTAAAAAGAACTGTTGGTAACCCCTTAAATTCAAATCTAGAATAGTACTGCTAGTTAGGGCTGTCATGTATTGACTAGCTGGGAACTGTGTTGTTTGTGTCATTGTGACTTTACACATCCTCACAATAACTGATCTAGATCTACCTTTTTCATAGGTATTGGTGCCCTTCTTCTGTATGGGAGGAAACTGAGGCTCACAATTCACAGGGCATGAGCCACACGATTTCCTGGGGCCTTTCTCCCTCTGAGACCTGTAGTTCTTCTAGTACTCATTTTCAGACCATTTTATTTTTTACAAGATTTATCTGTTTATCAGAGTGGGGGAGGGGTAGAGGATGAGAGAAGGGAATCCAAGCAAGCTCCACACTCAGCGCAGAGTCCGGTGCGCGGTTCGATCTCACGACCCTGAGATCACGACCTGAGCTGAAACCAAGAGGTAGCCTCTTAACTGACTATGCCCACTCCTCCCCACCCCGAGCAGGCCATTTTACAGTGAAAGACTTGCTGATACTATTTTTTTCTCTAAAGCAACTTTTTGGGATACCCTAGAGTTCCTACCAGAATATACTTTCTTTGAAATTCAAGAAAAGATATACATTTCTTACTCTGTCTGCATGTTTGCTTTGTGGGTTATGAGTTCTTGTTAAAGGGCACTTTTTAGTAATACAATATATGTAATTTGCCATCATTTCCAGATAAAATATCTTATTTTTCAGAAATATTGGCAAAATAATGATGTGTGAATATTTACAGACTCCCAAACACTACTTCCTAGCAAGATTTCTCACCAGGTGTTCTCCTAAGGCCACATCATAGGTTTAGTTGACTCGACGCTGTGGCTACAGTGAAATAGTAAAGAGAAAATGGGCTAGAGGTCAGAAGACCTGGGTTTAAGGCTTGGTTTTATCCAGTGCTTCCAAGGTAGAATTTTGAACACGTCGTCAATCCTGTATGTTCATTTTTTCCTCCATTTATCTAAAGGAGATGAAACCATTTATCTCACCAGATTATTCAGATGGTTTGAGCTTTAAGGCACCACAAAGTGATATGGTAACAATCATCTTCGTTGCTGAGTGTCTTGTAGTTAACCACGGAGGCATCTTTCAAAATAGTGCTGTGTCCTCAGAGCCCCATGCGATGTCAGGGGTTTTCCCTGTGTTCTCAGAATGGAAAGTGTGTTTATATCTCCACGCCTTTTGAAAGGATTCTGGAGCTATTGGCTTATGGTTAAGGACTGACTTTATTTCTAAAGTGTTTAAGTTTATTTTGATCCTAAGTTTAGTCAAGGAATGAGGCATGTGGGGAAAGGCAGTTCATGCAGCAATCCGTGGGTCACCAAATGGAGAATCCACTCTGGCCTGGGGATTTTAGCTGAGCTCAGGATAGTTGAGGTTTGAATTCTGTTTATACTTGGCCAAACACCACTTCCTGTTTCTAAAGAAAAGAACCTTAACAAGGTTTGGACATAGCCCATACAAATGTTTTGTAAGAGGGAAGTATAATGAGTTGGAAACATTTCCAGATTAGATTTCCCTTAAAATACCCTTGGGCTTAAAGAGTGAAGGGAGAGTACTTGGCAAGGCCTGGTTTGGACCTGTGAGCTGCTAGGACACTTTGCCAGGCTTGTGATCGCCACCAGATTGCAACGGTCCCTGACACCAAACCCCAGAGGCCACTCTGCCTGCTTGCTATAAAGCCGGACTTGAGAGGAATCTGTAGGTTTGCTGCAGTGTTGTAGGCTCGTTCTGGCTCATGGCAGTTTAGAAGTTCAGTCCTCTCTGCCTGGGCTAAATAGATTCTGCCTCTGTACTTTATTTTGTGAGTAGTTCTGAAAAATATTTTGTTTTACAGGTGGTACACCATTGAGACATGACCTGGTATTATGACATTTGGGGCTTCGCCTGTTGGAGTTTTGTTTATTTTGGAAAATCCACTTTAGGTGCACGCCATGCTTTTGTTTTTATCTCCCAGAGCACTTATGGAAGGTTGAAGAGACTTAATTCATCTTGTATTACACTCTTCCAGACCTGGCGTTTGAACTAAATAATTCACTGTTATCCATACCAAGTCTAGATGGGAGACATCTTTTTTTAATGAGTATATGTTACTTTTGTAATTAGAAAGGAGATGAGATAAGAATGTCATGAATATCAAGCTGTGTCCCTCCTCAGAAGCACCATGTAGCCTAAAGTGGAAGTAACAGGCCCGCTTGGTTCTGATTGGTCTTTCTGTTGTTTTGTAGGTGTCTGTCACTAAGGCTGACCAAGAATTGGGATTTGCCATCCAGACATGCTTTATCTCTCCATATTCAAACCCTGATAGGATGTCCGATTACACCATCATTGAAAACATTTGTCCAAAAGATGAATCTGTGAAATTCTATAATCCCAAGAGGGTGCACTTTCCAGTCCCGCAAGCTGAGGTGGACAAGAAGCGGTTCAGCTTTGTGTTTAAGTCCATTTTCAACACCTCCCTGCTCTTTCTACAATGTGAGCTCACGTTGTGCACCAAGAAGGAAAAGGACCCCCAGAAGTTACCTAAGGTGAGCGGGCCTTC
This sequence comes from Mustela nigripes, assembly GCF_022355385.1. NCBI lineage: Eukaryota > Metazoa > Chordata > Mammalia > Carnivora > Mustelidae > Mustela > Mustela nigripes. Next base: position 77,873,030 of record NC_081570.1, on the reverse strand, counting down.
ATCCATCTCTATGTTATTTTGACATTTTTAGGTGAGGCAGTGACCTGCCGGAGAAGTTTAATCACGAGTTATTGCAGGTTGAGGTTTTTGGTTTGGGAACTGCCCAACTGAAGTAATAAAATGTGTGTTAGCAGGGAACCGGGAGTTTTATGGAGTCTTAGAGAATAAATCCGACAGTATGACTTTTTTTTTCCGTGCATGCTACTTAGTAGTATCTTACAAATGATAAATCAAGACTGTTTTCCATGAGGGAGAGGTCTGGCTTTATCTTTGCAGTTCGGATAGTGTGCAGCGCCAGAAGCAGAGATCCAAAAGGACAAGTTCAGTGTGAGGATTAATTTTCCCAGGTCCCACTGAGACCTGTATTGCAATTGTTTTTTGACCTTCTCTGTGTGAATTATAAGGTTGACTTGTCTCAGGAGGACTTCTAATGGAAACTAACAAACATTTTAATTTTTCTCAGCTTCGTATTGGCTCATCGTGTTTGCCTCCTATCCCTCCCCATATTAAACATTCTGTTGCCACAACACTAATCAGAACACTTTGACCTCACTGGAGTGACTGTGTAGGGGAGAGTCTGCAAGGTTAATGACGATACCTCATTAGTTGGGCCTGGTGTGAGAAAGGTGTCTTCTGCCATAGTTTTGTGTCTGTGATCTGCCATGATTATTTATAATTCCATACATGCATTTTTTTTGCAATTATCTTACACAGTATCAGCTGACTTATAAGACTTTTGTAGTCACATATCCATCAGTGTCTAAAAGTGATGATTGAGCGGTATCAATAAATTTATGTATGGAATCCTCTCTTAATATGTAGGTTGTACGATAGGGGGACAGAGGGAGGAGGAATAATTACATTATTGGGGCTAGATAGCCACTAATCTGAATGCTTTACACTGTTACATTCCCCCTGGCCATCCATTTCTCTGACAACACCAAAGAAAAATTTATACTGGGTATGAAAATGTTGCAAAGCTGGTCATAATCATTTGGGAGCATGAATGTGTAAGATGATTCAGACCATGTTCTTTAGGTTGCTTTTGGCAATACGGATACTGTAGCCTTCGCCTTCCAGTGGCCATCAGTGGACTGTGGCAGAGGGTCACTGAATGCTTGGCTGGGAGACCCAGCTGCTCCCTGCAGCTGAAGGATGACTTTAAGGAGTGAGGGATTGAGGAGGGGAGGCCTGGCAGTTACTCTAGGAGTCTTCATGGTGGCTTGGTTGTTACCTCTCTCTGAGCCTGGCCTGGCACCACCCGTAGCATGTTAGCATGTAAAAATTAACCCTAGTGTTTCCTTCCACAACATTCTGTAGAGAGCTCCCAAGTCTCAGTGGATGACATGGATGGGACCCTATAGTCCCGACTTACACTAGAAAGGACATGGGGACTGAGAAGAATGGCTTGCTGCTTACTAACAGAACTTGAAGCAAGTTCCCTGACCTCTGTCTGAGAGTCTGCATGGCCTCACCTGTAAGAGTGAAGTACGAGTACCTGACTCCTCTAGAGAGCAGAGTAGCCAGGGAGGTAGTAGGTGTGACAACAGTCCGCCGTTGATAAAGCAGTGGCTTCCGATAAGCTATTACCACTGTCTTCATGTTTACTGCTCGTGGTTAATATCTCCACAGTTCTAGTGACTTCTCAGATGATAGAGCAAAAGAGTCTTTCCAGGAGGAGTTCTCAATGATCGTTGAGTCTGGTCCTGCTCTTAGCTGAGGAAACCGGAGTTGGGTATCTTGTCCAGAATTGAGCAGTGAGTTGGACATACACTCGTTGAGCCCTTACTTAACTGAAGAATTAACGGCACAGTAAGAAGGCTTTTTCCTAAAAGGCAAATCTTTGCAATAATGAGGCCTTTCTGTTGTTTCCTGGTGCAAGAGGCTTGTGTGTTAAAACCTTTCCCTGGGTTTTGAGGGAGAGGGAGGGGTTGTCTTCCTACAGTATGTTGCTCAGAGCAAAAGTGACAATAAAGTCAAAACACTGTGCTCTTTTGTGATTAGAAATTTACTGGTTTGGGGGGATGGCTAGCTCTAGGCTCTTTAAAGGATAGATCTGTTTCTTGACAACAAAAGCAGGTAGATGTCTTGAGTTTCACCTATTGATGAGCGTAGACAAGGAACTAAAGTTATTTGAAAGAAAAAGGGACTGGAGTGTGATCACTTTTTAAAAACAGGTAAACAAGGCTAGGCATGCTAATTCTAATTTGGAGGCCTGAAAATAACTGGAAGTAGCTGATCTCATGGTCCCCACACCTGGATACGGGTCCCCAGGGCTCCAGTTTGGAACCCTATAGCTGATGACCCTGGAAAGCTTCATTTTCAATGAGCCGATACTAGGATTTAAAAAATCAAACAAACTGGACACCATGATTATCTTTTTGGACAAGACATGTAGAATCTGTCACTTTCGTAATGCAGCACGTGACGTTTCCCACAAGCACAAATCACAAACAGAAACCATTTTTGTGAAGCCGGCTTGGTGAGGGGTCAACACTCATCATATAGTTTCTTTACTTTTCAGACTAAATAACGCTAAAACCTAGTTGTTTTGTGGGAAGATGGGGAAGAAAAGCAGTCTTTATAAGCCATCCAGTGATATTTGAATCTTCCAAGTGCAGCTGAGACTGTATCTGCGGGGTCTGCCACTCGTCTCCCGGATTATTTATGGTTCTTTGGAAAACCCCCAGATCTCCTGTTTTTCTGTGGTAAACAGCTGGGAACTGTCTGATAAGGGGCACAGGACAACTGTGCAGGCTGGGCTGGTGCAGGGCTCCTCAGAGTTACCCCTGACCCTCTTTGCTCTGCTTTCTCTGCAGTGTGTGCCCCCGGACGAAGCCTGCACCTCACTGGACGCCTCAATGATCTGGGCCATGATGCAGAATAAGAAGACATTCACCAAGCCCCTCGCTGTGATCCACCAGCAAGTAGAGGCTAAAGGTGCGTTTGGGGAGGCTCAGTAGGAGATGAGGGGCCTGAGGGCTGCTCATTTTAAGAAGTTCCAGTATTAAAAATCAAAGCACAGTAAATCAAAATACAGTCGTATTCAAAAGAGACATTAAAGGCTGGGCTTCTACGTGGATCAGTTGGTTAAGCATCTGACTTCAGCTCAGGTCATGATCTCAGTGTCATGGGATCAAGTCCTGAGTTGGGCTGCCTGCTCAGTGGGGAGCCTGCTTCTCCCTCGCCCTCTGCCCCTCCCCCTGCTCATGTGCTCTCTCTAAAATAAATAAATAAATAAATAAATATAAAACCCTTAAGGGCCAATTAGTAACTTTAGAAAAGGGTTTTTACCAAAGGAGCCTTTTATTTAGTTGGGTCTGTTCTGCCATATGGCTAAGTTATTAATGATAGGTTTGCCAGCGATTTCTTTAAATATTAGATCAGAGTCAAAGTTGTCCCTATCCCAATGTCATTCTCCCTTACCATTCAGATATATTCCTCAAGTATGCAAGAAAAGCTCTGAGTTCCTCGCATACCAGGATTGAACAGCCCACAGCCCATCTTTCATGATCTCCTGGTAGTGTTTGTGCTGAGTACAAGCAGTCCCAGGGCATCCCAATCACAGATGCCTTTGGTTGGGGAGGGTGTTGTGTATGTGAATACCATCCATCTTAGGTCAGAGCAGAAGGAAGGTTAAGAGTCACTGTCCAAATGCATTTTTGTAATTCAGGTTTCCGAATTGTACACAGTCACATTTGTTGCTTGAAGCAAAAGGTGTCTCCTCCTACACACAAACACACACAGGAGCATTCGGCAGTCTGCACTTTCTTATAGAAGGAAAGGAAGGATGTGTCCTCAGAGGTCTGGCTTTAGGTGGTTAGGCCAGGCAAAGCCAGACCCAGTGTAGGCCACATCAGCCAAACCAATAGAGAAGCAGAGTAGGGCTCCATGAGGGTGTTAGGAATGGACCTGAGGCCCTCTGGACTATGGAGAGCACCTGATGGGGATGGACATCCTGGCTGAAGGGCACGGATGGGCAAGAACACAGCAGGCAGTTGGCAACATCTGATGGGGGTGGGGGCAAATGCACATTTGGGCTGTCTGGGCAGCTACATTTGTCACTGTCCGAAAACAACCTACAACTATCTTAGAAACATTGCCAAAGGGTGCTAAACGAAGAGAAGTCTGGGAGAGTAAAAGTGGGTTCCTAGCCTCTGGGGTTAGACATTTCAGGGCTTGGTCTCCAGGCCTCCTTCCACCACCCTGAGGGGCGAGGAGGAGCATGGCTCTGGAGCCTTGATAAAAGCCACCCAGCATCCTGTCTGTGGTTGGTGAGCACTGGCTGAGAGACCTGCTGGGTGGAGCTGATACCAGGTCTAGGCTTGGAGGCAGCCCTGGGATGGCCTTTCTGATCTAAGCACTGTTGGATTTGGCAAGGTAGCAGGGGCTAAGAGATAAGAGAAGAGGCACACAATACCTAATAGTAGAACAGAGGCACGTGGATGCTGTCTACTTTATTCTTTGGTGGCCTGACCTTTATGCAAATAGTAGAGCCATTCTTCCTGACATATCTGGTAATGGCATCTGCCCTCTTCCTAGGGGCATGCTCACTTTGGAAGGGCAAGAGAAGATCGTGGGGCGGGTGTGGCTTAGAGTTAGGAGACTGGGGCACAGCTCTTAACTTTCCCTGCTAACTGGCTATGGGACTTGGGAGATCTCTCCTTATGTCCTTGACTTTGATTTTCTTTATCTGGAAAAAGAAGGGTTTAGACCAGATGGCTTCTTGAGACCCTTTCAGCTGTAACACAGCTACTGTTTGAAGAAGCAAAATAGTTTTTGATACATTTCCCAGCCATCCTGAAGGCGGTGTGAAATGTACATAGTAGATGTTCGTTTGTTGTTGCTGTTTGTTTTGCTTTGACTGGTTGGTTTTCAGCCATTTGAAAAAGTGTACCAGCCACAGTCTTTCTTGATATGGATTGCCTAGGGGCATCTGGGTGGCTCAGCTGGTTCAAGCCCTGCCTTGGGGTCCAAGGAGCCTACTTCAAAGGAAGGAAGGAAGGAAGGGAGGGAGTACAGGAAAGGAAGAAATTGTTTTTTGAATTTATTGCCCAAAGAGTTCCCTGTTTATTGGGTACAGGGGAAGGAAATAAATGAATTAATTGGATTGCAAAGTATATCACATTTGAGCAACAGCTGGCTGCACTTTGCACTAATAACAACTCTTACCTGGTTCCAGAGATGTAGTTCTGTGGGTAATTGATGGCAGCAGCTTGCGTTTTTTCTATGCCCGACAATAATTGGGCATTAATATTGCAGTAGTATAACTTCTAGTAATTCATGCATGCTTCTTTTAAGTTTGGTGGTGTTTTTCTAAGTAATTCCTCTTGTAAATTAGGTAATTACTTTTATTTAAGCTTAGTGTAATTATCCTGAAAGTTCAGTGGCTTTTTTTTTTTTTTTATTGAAGTTCAGGAGGAAATTTTACCAAATATCAAAGAAGTTTCATGAGATTTGCTAATGGAGAGTAGATTTTAGCAGAGACCCGTGTTGTGAATAAAGTTCATTGCTTAGGTTTGTTAAACAAATGAAGGTTAGTGGATGGGCCAGCTTCCCAGGGGCTGTGTGCAAATGTGCTTTCTAACTGCAGTGAGTGGGGTCAGTTTTCTGGCAGTTTTCAGCTCTGTGAGTGACTCTTCCACCTTCTTTGTTTATTTTCTTTTGACTCTGAAATCATTTCTCCAGGATGCAGGCCGTTGGAGTCTGTGCTTTTCCTCTGCCTCTCCGTGAACTAGAATAGTCCGTTGAAATGGGAATGTGACCATTTGCCTAATAACGTTAGTTGATTCGAATAGTAACAGGGTCATGAACGTTCTTCCTGACAGCTTTGTGTTACTTTTGTAAGCCACAGACTCCATAGTATCTCCAGAAGTATCTCTTACCAGAATGAATTTTGAGGGTAAAAATTGCCCAAGCAGTGGGATGTTTCACTGTCCCTTTGAACCACACTGATACTCTTTAAAGGCTGTGCCAGGTCTTCATGGTCATTTAGTCCAGCTTATTTTTTTAACACTTGGGTTTTCTGGGGCAACAGCAGCTGAAGTCTCTGGGTAGCAGCTTCATAGCCAAGCAGAGAGCTGCTCTGTAGCTCCCAAAGCCAATGGCATGGACACATTTCAGGACACATTTCTTCCTTCTGTGGACAGAGAGAATAGGCTCTCAAGACTAACTAATTCTGGGTCCCTCCTCTGGGCCACCATTTTTAATGGAACTTGCCTGTGCTTCTGCAGCACATATCCGCCGTCTCAGTCCTTTGGGAACCAGCACTGGGTTAAATTCTTTTGCTGCTAAAACTTCCAACATGGTGGTGCTGGTGGTGATGATAGTCATAGAGATGACAACCGTAATTATCTAACATTTATTGAGCATTTACTTAGTACAAAGCCCTGTGCTAAATCCTTTGTGGGGATACTTGTATTGAATCCTCATAGCCCTTCTGTGAGCCAAGTATAAAGCAAGATTAAGTAACTTGACTAAGGTCATACCACATATAAATAAATGGTGGATCTGGGGTTCAAATCCAGGCACTCTGAATCTAGTTTGTGCCTTCCTAAACCCTTTGCCTTGTGCTAGGTGGAGGTTGATTCTAGTTTTTAATTAAACTGCCAGCAACATAGGCATCTCTCCACACCCTTTTCCCACCGCCTCCTCCTGTTCATGCCGTACATATCGCATTGGCATTCAAGTTCACACCCAAATACTCTAATTGATTATGAACTCAAAAGAAGATGAAGACTTTTAGGAAACATGTCTGTTCTCCAAAGGGTAAGATGTTGGGGAAAATGTAAGCTGTTTAAGGGAGTATTAAAATTCAGAAGTTCTGTGACTTTGAATTGTAACTCACAAAAAAAGCCCAGAAAACATGCATACTTTATGTGTATTATGGTTTATGGCAAAACAATTAAAATAGTTGAGGTAGTGCCATCCTACCATATTTTCTGAAATAGTTTGAAGTATAGGCATGTTAGTGCTGTTTGCTTTGGATGCCGTGAGCAGTTTTGTGGCCTTTGAGAACACTAGGGCTTACACAATAAAAACGGCTATACCACGTCAGTGATAGTTTTTTGAGAATGGTGAAAAAATGAGTGATTTACATATGACATGTAATTCTTAGCAAGTTAAATGTCCAAAATACTGAATTTCCACTACATAACTTTTTAAAAAGAAGTGTGCTCAGGACAGCACCTGGCATATCATGGGCACTCAGTAAATACTAATTTCCTTTCCTTCCTCTTAACCTCTCAGCCAAGCTAGGTTTTTTGGGGGGAGTGGGGGTGGAAGAGGAATGAAAGGGAAAGTTGTGAACGTCAATTGGAAGTTAATCCAAGAGAGGCGTTCCTTTTTGGAACACATTTGATTTTTCCAGAACAAAAATACTCTAATGCACCCAGCCAGATTTTTTGTCCTCAGGCTGAGGTAGAGATGAGGAGAAGCTGAGTAAAAAAGATGGTAGAAATGCTTAATGGACAGACTAAGTCATTAAGTCCTTACCCAAGGGAGAGGGATACCGTAGGGACTTTTTACTTTGGAAAATATATATATATATATATATATAATATATACAAAAATAGAATAGAATTGTAGAATGAATCCCATGAATCCTTCTCTTGGTTTCAACAACTACCCATTTATGGCTAGACTTGTTTTCTCTCTTTCTGTCCCTGGATTGTTTTGAAGGAAATCCAGACATGTCATCTCATCCATAAATATTCCAGTATGGCACCTCTGAAAGTGAAGAAACACTAAGAGATTGGGGCTCCTCGCCTGGTCATTTGGGGGAGCATGTAACTCTTGATCTTGGGGTTGTGGGTTCAAAGTCCGTGTTAGGTATGGAGATTACTAAGAAGGAAAAAAATCTTAAAAAAGAAAAAAAAGCTCTTGGGTAAGGAACCAATGATCAGATCATTTAGGAAGACTACCCTGAAAGCAGCATGAAGATTGGTTTGGGGGAGATGTACGCAGTATTGGGATACACATGACAATTATGGTTATTCCAAAAAATGTTTATTGGTACCTACCATAGGCTAGGCATATGGTAAACACATTACCCTGTCTGTAAGGCCTTCACAGTGTCATGCAGAGGTTCACAACCTTGACTCTATTGATGCTTTTGAGCTGGGTAACTATTGTAGAGGGCTATCCTGTGCCTTGTAGGATTTTGGAATAGCATCCTTGGCTTCTACTCACTAGGTGCCTATAGCAAACCCCTCCACTACCCAAAATGTCTCCAGACATTTCCAAATGTCCTGGTGGAGTACCAGGGGTCAAAAATCACCCTAGGTAAGCACTACCAATCAAGTGAAAGGGTGTAGAGGAGTGACCAGACAATTATTAGAATGAATGCCATAAATATTGAAAGAACCCAGAGAAGGGGTTTGATTACAATGAAGTTAGTAAAAACTGTATGTTAAAAGAGATCTGCACAGAGGCCTCCTGAGTCTCTAGCCTCTTGATCTCCCTCTCTCTTTGCCAAACACCAATAGATGTGGGTACTGAGTAAACACCTTGTTTCCCTGTGGGCCTGCTCGATCTACCATGTTTAGGAGAACTGAATTGAAAGCTGGAGGCTAAAGGCTGTGGTCCATTACTCATGCATAACCCCCAAAATATCCCATTTATGAAAACCATGCCCAGCCATCTGAGGAGGGAAATTTGGTTCTAGAGGCAGACAGAATTTTGCTCCAGAGTAAATGAAGATACTTAATTCAGAATGTTGATTATAGTTTGTTCTTTCTGCAAATAAATCTCTATTGTTAGCATTATCTTTGCAGCAATAGCAAGGGTTCCTTTCTTAAAATTGTACCCTTAAACCAAAAGTAAATATTGCTGTGTTCCCCTGTTTTCCTTTCAGCGCGTCAACTCTGTTTTAGGGTTCTGGTAGAGATCAGACTCCGTAGTCATACACGGGTTATTGGGGATTTTTGGAACAACAACAAAAAAGATAAAATCCTATAACCTCAGTGCTGCAGCTTGTACTTGTTATTGTTTATGGAGAAACTTCACCCAGGAGAAATAAGCAACAACTGTTTCTATTTAGCTCTGAGAGAAGGCCCCTATTTGGGGTGGGGGAGAGGGATTAGATCATAGCCTAAATCCATTAAGAATTTTAAAACAATGCCATCCATCACACAGTCCTTGCTCTAAAACCCACATTCTCACATGTGAGGTCTCCTCAGGGGAGAGTCATTATTTAAAACCACTTAGGGATTCTGAGCGACAGAGTTCAGCCATGGGCGATTGACTGGATGGAACTCTTCCCAGAAGTGTGTATATTTCTCATATGATGAAGACTGTAGAGACCTTTAAATGCCTGTGGACTTAGTTCAGTGAATCCAACCACTGCTTCTTGGAAGTAGAGTTTTGTGGTGAGATACCCCTACTTCATAGGATTCTTGGGAGGTTGAATTGAGAAAATCTAAGAGAAGGCTTTGTGTCAGTTGTAAAACACTACACACATGTGTAAATGGAAGGCATCACCTTCATTATTTTATCTCTGCCAATAGGCTGATGGGATGAGACTCCTAGGAGACAGTCTCTTGTGTTACTTTGTAGTTGGTAATTACTCTGCATCCTGAATTATATTTTCTTAAAAAAAAAAAGATTTCCTTAAAAGCTTTCACATTTATTTTAATTTTAGTAATTCTCTTTAAAACCTGAACATATCCTCACCCTGGCACCAGCACATTGCACAACTCTGGGGGGCACCATTCCATTGTGGTGCCTTTGCTTCCCCTAGAGTTAATCCCGAGAATTTACAATCCTATGTAGCTTCTTTATTTTTGTAAACATGACCTCAAACGCTGCTGGTTTGGTCAATTTTTCACAATGTCTTTTGCTCCACTGTGGATTCTGACGCAAGGTATGTGTTCTTCTCACTGAATGAAAATGAAGGTGGAAAGGTACGTGCAGTACACTCATCACTTGCCGCTCTAAAGGGCAGGGTCAGAATCTGTCCCAGGACACAGCACCCTTTTTCTGGGAAGGGCCAGCTGGGGAGTGTTTCGGGTCTGTCTCTCACACAGGCTGTGCCCTGATGACCCCTGCTGCTCCTGTAGCATTGCGGGCATGGACAGTATACAAATGATGCACATAGTTATGTTCAAAGAAAACTTGATTTATGGAATAGGTCTGACTTTCACATACCTTTCATATGTCATAAAATATTATTCTTTAATTTTTTTTCCAGTCACTTAGAAATACAGAATGTACTCTTAATTCATAAGGCATGCAAAAATAAGTATTGGGCCATGATACACCATCCCCTGGTCTGTGCTGTTCTCACCGTGAGTCACAAGAAGCTTCTTAATCAGTGCTCCCCTGCTAAGCACAGAGTGACACTCCCCAGTCATGTAGCCTGCGAAGCAGAATCGGGAATTTGGGCTCAGCCCCTGCGCTGATGCTTTCCAGCTGTGACCTTGGGCAAGTCACATGATAGCAGAGTCTCAGGATGCTCGTTTGTAAAATAGTGATAAGAATTCTTTTTCTGCCTCTCTCACAGGCTAGTGTGAACTTCTAATGAGATTTGAACATGAAAGCATTATAGAAAATGTCAGGGTATACAAGCACTGTTGTATAGCCTTATTCCCAGCTCCCTCTGTTGTCTCCATTGTCAAGAAGTACGTCAACATTCTAGTCATCCTTCACGGAACATTTCTGGCAGGCCTATTCCTTGCTAGGCTGAGCCCTGGGATGTCCAGATGAGTAAGAACTATACCCTGCCCTCAGGGCAGAGAAGAATCTAGAGAATTAGGATGTGATGGAGTTTTGTGTAGGACAACCGAGGGGTGGAGTAAGCCACAGGGGTAGAGACCGGCCCTGCTGGGGTGGAGGTTGTGGCACTGAGAGAGTCAGAGAAGGCCTCCCAGTGAAAATACCAATAAGCAGGTCTGGGGGAGGAGGGTATTTCAGGGGATGGCTTGCAAAGTGTGATGACCTACAGCAGCATGGAGAATTTGGGAAGCTTAAATAAGTATGAGGAGCCCAGTGTGGGTGAAGGGCCCTTAGGAAAGGAGGCTAGCGATATGCTGGTAGAGAAGGAGAGCAGAACTTCTGTGTACCAGACTGGAGTTTGGATTTTTTTCCCCTATGAGTACAGGAAGTCATGGAGCAATTTAATCAGGACAATAACGTAATCAACTCTGAGCTCTGGAAAATTCACTCTGAGGGAAAATATGGAGGAGGAAATATTTAGGGCAGGAGCAGGGGCCGTGGGTGGAAACAAGGAGACCATTTAGGGAAGCTCTATAATAATGTAGATGTTTGATGAAAGAGGCTGAGGGGCACCTGGGTAGCTCAGGTGCACCCAGCTCTTGGTTTTGGCTCAGGTCATGATCCCAAGATTGCCCGTCAAGCTCCACTAGGCAGGGAGGCTGCTTGTTCCTTCAGCCCTTCCCCCAGTGCATGTGTGCATTCTCTCCCTCACTCAAATAAATAAGTTCTTATTTTTTTTTTAAAGAAAGAGCTAAACTATAGGGTAATGGCATTAAGGAAAGAAGAATAAGGATACTTTTACAAAACTTATGTACACTTTTTCAAAGATTTAATTAATTAATTAATTAATTTGAGTGAGCGAGGGGTAGGGGGGCAGAGAGAGAAACCAAGCAGACTCTGCTGAGCTGAGCGTGGAGCCTGATCTGGGGCTCAATCTCACAACCCCGAGATGACCTGAGCCAAACAAGAGTGGGATGCTTAACCGACTGAGCCACCCAGGCGCCCCCACAAAACTTGTGCACATTAAAAGATTTTTGGAAGTGGAAAAATAGCATGAATGTACTGGAGAAATATGGTATTTAAAGGTATTGAATCCTCTTGTAAATAAATAAAAAGGTGTGTATACACACACACACACACACACACACACACTGTCAGACTCAAATTCCTTAAGTTTGCCTTCGAGTTTTCTTCAAATTGGAGAGGCTGTACAATTAATTGTTAACAAAATGCAATGTTTAACATTTCTGAGGAGCCATGTTAAAGTTTTGACATCTAAAGAGGATAACTGACAACACTTTCACTGAGTATTAACAAATAGGAACATGTCAGTCCTTGCTGAGATTGTGATGAACTTTTGCTTAAAACTTGGTTTCTCTATGGAATACATCAAGTTTTTCATTGTGTGTGTGTGTTTTTTTTTTTTTTCCAGAAACAGGTCCAAGCATTAAGGAACCGAGTCCAGTTTCTCCACGTAAGTCTTTATCCATCTATTTCGAAAGGAAGCCTCCTGGGCTTTTTATAAAAATGAATTGGTTATGGAGCATTTGGCAAACTTTGAGTTTTGATAAGAAGACCTCTGCTCTCAATCCCTGTCTCCTCCTTTTTCGTAATCTCATACTTTTTCCTTTCCTCTGTCCTTCCTTCATCTTCTTTCTTTTTTTTCTGCCTGCCACTTTTAAATAGGAATTTGTTGACCCACTGGCATGTGTGGCCTTAATGGGAAGGTAGTAACTTACTTAGCTTTGGAGAGAGTTCATTATTTGCATACTTATCAGTTATGATCTAAAAGCATTAACTCACATCTCTGGGAGTGTTCTCCATGTCATCGACAGTCGTTACTTGCTAAAGGAAGATAGTTGCTGTGTCTTTGAGACAATCTCTAGTCCAAGGGGCGTGTGTAAGGAAAGGCGAGGAGGGGAGACTTGTAAGAAATAAAGAAAAGAGACCAACTACTATAAAATGGTGCGTTGGGATTTATCTGGGCCAATTTTGTCACTCTATGCAGAAGGAAATTCTGACCAAAAAATATTAAGGTGACTTGCCCATGGTTATAACTGGCATTCAGGCAGGACTAGAACCTGGGCTTTCTGGCTTTGCACCCAGAGCTCTTCTAGATGGTGTTGTTGCCTTGTGAGGAGAATTCTTCCCTACAGCTCTCTAGATTAGTCTCCATGGCTGACCTCATCACATACACATAACAGTCTGGTGAGTTTCTTTATGCAAAGCACTACAGTGTTTTAATTAAGTGCCTTAGTTCAGCAGTATCACAGAAGAGTATCGTGAACCTACAAAGAGACAGATGGGAAGCGACCCACCCTGATTTTCATAAATGACATCTCCATTTTTAGAATTTCAGAGGAGTTTTACTAAAAACTTTCAATCATGCCCCAGTTTTGCATCTGTAAGCATAAAAAGGCATACCTACAGACTAAATTAAATCGAGTGGATGGTTTGGTTCATCTTAACCTCCAGAGTTCTTTCCAGTTCATATTCCTTCCTCAGGTCCCCAAACCTTTTACAAACTCCTTTTGCTCACTCCCTGCCTTCAGCAGGTGAAGTAGTGCTAGGTCCAATTCCAGAAGTTAACACACCAAAGGGCATATGGCTAGAAAAGTAGCCACCAGGACTTGGAAATTCCAAAATTCCAGAATCTTCAATAGCATGGCATACTTTTCCTGAGCACTTACAAATTGTGGGGCTGTTCGGAGCAGGGGCGGGTATGTGTGTCACATTTGTCTATATAACTAGGTCTTTTACACTGAAGTAAGATGAACAGCAAAGAGATTTAATTTACATAGAGATCATCCAGAGTCACTTCGGACTCAAGAGGAGCATAGAAATGGGTTTGAGATAGTGGGGAGATCCTATACCTTAAATTTATATTTAAAAAATAGACACCTTAGAAATTTTATTCTGCTGAAAACCCCACCTCTTGGAAGCTGATTTTAACTTCTTATAAGTGATTCACAGAACGTAGTTCTCTTAAAGGAAAGGAAATGTTCTATTTCTGTGGCCTGGAATTAATTTCAAATATAAACATCTTTGCCAAGTGGAGGAACAATTGGTTCTATTTATATGTTTTGCTGCCCATAAAACTGACATCACTCCACATCGAGAAGTATTTCCGTCCCCCTCATAGAAAGATCATGGTTGGGAAAGTGTTAAAAAGTGGGTTGTTTTAAATGATTCAATACAGAATTGTTAAGATGGAGGGTTTGATCTGAAGGGACCAGTGAAATATTAGAATCTGTAGGAATAGTTGATCCTTCCTTACCTTACGTTTCCTTTTTGTCCACCCCCATCTTCCTATTATCTCTCATACCTGTAAGTGTCCATGAAAATGTATTTGAAATGTATTCTGTGTTTTCCTTGTCTCATTGTTCCAAGTGTTTGATGAATAAGAAACATTATGCCACAGTTTGATAATGGGAGCTCACTTCAGTTTCCAGAGCATCTTCAGATTGAGGATGTAACCTGCAAACTGCAGCTCTCTTGGAAGTCTGATCATTTTGAAAGAAAAAAAAAATGTGCAAGTTTCAGATACATTGCGTTTGGTTGGGATTCTCATTTTGGCCTCCTTTTCTTAGTCTGTGCCCAGCCTCCCTGACAGTGCTTGTAAAACAAATACAAAGTTACAACATCTGGTGCAGACTCATTGAAAGCATGTATTGGCTTCCCTTCCTTGTAGCAGTTTTCCATGGTTTGGACACCCTCACCGTGATGGGCATTGCGTTTGCAGCGTTTGTGATCGGAGCGCTCCTGACGGGGGCCTTGTGGTACATTTATTCTCACACAGGTGAGTGTGACTGTCGAGTATTAGTCCGCATGCGTCCCCTGTGTCTGCCACACAGCAGACGTTTCGGTGTTTCATTGCATGGGTGGGTGGATGGAATAATAACAAAGGAGAGAAAGGTCATTCCCACAGTTTGCACTTGGACATATTTTGGCATCAGTTGGGTTTTGCAAAAATATAATTTGCCTTAAGCACCTTTAGAAAAGGAATGTTTAAACTATGCTAATTGCCCTTGAGATGTTGGTGAAGGTTAGCTACTAATAAAGCTATTTTGTGGTTAGGGTTTAATTAAAGAAAATTGATGTAGACATACTGGAAATATAAACCCTTCCCTCAAAGCTCAAGACTTCAGTACAGACATATGAATGGGCAGGAAATGAGAAAGGAAGCTAAGATTTTATTCCCATATTTGCCAAGAGGTTGAGCCCTATCCACCAGAGTCCCCAGTCTCCATGACTTCAACTAGAATTTCTTGACCCTTTTAAAACCCATGCCATGTCCTCTTTGATAAGCATAAAATTCTCATGTCTGTCTTCTATGAAGTTATTTAAATTTTAAAAACAAATTTTCATGAATTGCAAAAAAAATAAAAATGGTGAAACAAAGCATTTGTTTTCAAGCTGTGTTCCTCTTTCCCCAAAATTCTGATGTGTCCCCCCCACCCCTCACCCCTTCCCTTGCCCCTTATCCTCAATCCCAAGGTTGGAAACCTGGCCTGAACAGAGAGCCTATTCTGACCCCAGTACAGAAGGCAGGCGTAGCAAGGGGAGTCTAGTGCAGTGGGGAAAAAACAAATAGACTGCCCTTATGTTGCTTCTTTCTTAGTTTCCTTGCAGATGGATAGAGCAAAGAAAGACATGCATTTGGGGGTATGTCTAGTGAGCTAGTTGGGCTTCTATGTCCTTGGATCCTTGCTATTTACACTGTGAACCCAGGCAAATTGTGCTTGATTGATCAATCAGAGGCCATGGCCTTTCTGTTTAGAATTTCATTAATTTGGGGGCGCCTGGATGGCTCAGTAGTCAAGTGTCTTGCCTTCTGCTCAGGCAATGATCCCAGGATCCTGGGATCGAGCCCTGCATCAGGCTCTCTGCTCTGTGGGAAGCTTGCTTCTCCCTCCCCCCCCCCAACCCCGCTTATTTTCTCTCGCTGTGTCTCTTTCTGTCAAATAAATAAATAAAATCTTAAAAAAAAAAAAAGAATTTCATTAATTTTCCACTGAACCAATAACGCCCTCATCTTTGGCCTTACCTTGGACCATTCAAGAAGACAAGCTGAAAAGAAGACTGCTTTAAAGGAAGGAGAAGCACAGAAGGGCATTTTGTGGCATTTTGAGAAGATGTATCTTAATCCTTACCAGAATTTTCACTTCAAATACAGCATCCTCCAGATGAGTCATTTTCGATTATGACAGGAGGAAAAATCCTTTGTGCCTAGCTTGGGGAAGTCACACAATCCACAGCGAAAGTTGAGGAGAGTCTAATAGTGGGGCTTTGAGTTCTCAGACTCTTGTTCCTAGTCAGTGACATTTGAGGAGGTCTGTTTCATGTGAGAGAGAGAAAAATAAGACTCTTAATCGTAAATGTAATGATTCTGAGGATATACAAATGTCTGTGAATCGGTTTAGGAATATTCTTCCTTGGGAATGGCTCATACAAGCACCAGAAGAGAAAGCGTTCTGCAGAGTAGCATTTTAGAGTAAATAATTTGTCACGGGAATACGGACACTTTCAGATCTCAGACTAGCTGTTTCTCACAATCTGTCCCAATCTCCTGCGTTGCTGGGAGGTTCTAGGACTGTTTGCCGCTTCTGCTGTATGTTGGGAATGAACTTGGAATTACACCAAAAAGACTCTATAGCCCTGAGGATTTTATATGGGCTTAATGTGCCCACTGAGCCCTGACTCGCCTTGGCCATCGAACTACACCCTCAAACCCTGAGAGTTCATCTCAGGCCAGGAGGCCAAGTCCAGCTACCGCATGGCCCTCACTCTTGGCACACACCCCACTGAACTCACGCTGATAATCCCCAACTCCTGTGCTGAGCCAAGCTCACAAACCTGATAAAAAGCAAAGTGTGGTTTTACGCCCTTTATTGCTTTGCTCATTACATTCCCAGGTTTATTGTTCCTGCTCCCTCCCCCCACAAACCAGAGACTGAAGGGGAGGAGTTTTTACATTTCGTTAATAGAGAAATAGGCTTGGAAATAGATGAAAGAAAAACAAAACCCAAAACCCTTCCTGTTACGGTTTCCAGCAATATAAATTACCCTGATTTGGAAGTTAAAAGGTTTATAGACACTGTCGTTTGGGCTCTAACCCTGCTAGCATCACACGTGATACAGCTTCAGAATGAATTTTTACTAATAGCCATAGCCTCTGGTTCATTTTAAAGACTTCTCCTACGGGAAACCAACATCACATAAGTGTGAAAAAGGCTCACTTCAGAACCCAGTGGCACTATCCTGTCCAGAACTCCTCTGGTTTCATACCTGGATCAGTGAAGCAGCAAGTCTAGATGAAGAGAAATCATAATGCAGTAGCCAGTGGAGAGAAACGTGTATACAAACACAGACTCAGTACATTCAATTTCTACAGTAATCTAAGCTGTGGAACGCAGACCTTATATGGCATAATTTGGGGGTTCAAGCAGCATCTGCCTCTGTGTCAAACACAACCCTTAATTTAGACAACCCTTAATTTGATTACGCTTTCTGTTCCATCTGAGCACAGAGCACAAAACCAAGTCACGTGTTTGAATTGGGGATATCTACTTATGTACCTGCAATGTGTGTGAGTATAAGAAAGCTGAGTCCCTACTTCATATCGTAGCTTTGGGCATTGTGAGGGATGCACCCTTAAGGCTATATTAACCCTGTTTGGAAAACTCCATTTCTGAAGCTACGTTCTCAAGGAGCCGTTGGAATGGAAATGGTTGCTAGAAAGGAGCCATAGAATCTTGATGCTCCTGAGAGCCCTCCTGGTTCAAGAGTCCCAAACCTGTGGTCCGTGAAGAGTTTTTTGAGGCCGGGGCAAAAGAATTTACTTTTATTTTTTCGTAAAATTTTCTAATCTTATCACAGTAGTACCTGCATATACTTTAAAGGCTAAAGTCTATAAGAACTGCTGTTCATGCTGTGAAGAACATGAGCCCCCTCCTGCCTCACTCCCTTTTCTTCCTCCTCAGAGCACCATTTTTGACTCTTAGCTGATTATTTTGGACATTAATGCATATATCAAAATAATAGTATAATATCACTAGTTCTTAACTTACCAATTATAGGCCTTTTCTGTCCACCTCCTACAATGGAGAATTTGGTTCTTTTTCATCCCTCTGCCCCAGTTATACATTCATGCCCCTGATTGCTCCCCTGTCGCCACCGTTCTCCTGACAGAATCAGGCTGAAATTTGGGGTTGATCAGTATTTACTCCTTACATTACTATGACTACCTAAATGCTAAGCACAGTTTAGCTATGTAATATTATTGTTCCTTCTGCATGATTTTTTTTTTTTTGAGGGAACATGCGAGTGGGGGCATGGAGGGCTGTGTGCAGAGGGAGGGGGGAATCCCAGTGTGGGGCTCAGTCTTACAACCCTGAGACCACGACCTGAGCCAAAACCAAGACTTGGACGCTTAACTGAGACATCCAGGCACCCCATTCCTGCCTGACCTTTAATTTTCCCTAGAATTAATGATTATCTTCCCCCCCACACACATTAGCTTAGTTTTCTGTATGCTTCTCACTAATTCATCTGTTGACTCTCAGCCAGTGGACTCAATCTCTTAACACATTCAGGTAATAGATCTTCTACTGATTTCCTTTCCTTCACGCAATCTTTCCTGGAGCCTTCTTAGCTGTTCCTGTCTGAACCGGTCATCCTCTCTGTTTCGACACTGCCGTCTTAAATTCTTTCACCACCGTTCTGGGTGTTCCCTACACTTTGGAGTTTTGAATGGCCTGTGTCATCTCTCCCATGTCTTCCTCCTCCATTGTGGAAGAGGCACATAAGAAGTAAATGTTTGTCATACCTTGCTTATCTGAAAATATCCTCAGTTTATACAAACACATGGTAGGTAGTTTGACAGAGTATAGGATTTTAGGTCATAAATAATTTTCCTTCAGTACTGTAGAAGCACTCCTCATTGACCTTTACCTCTGAAGATTGCTTTTGGGAAACTCAAAGCCATTCAGATTCCTGGCCTGATTTTTTATGTTATTGTTTAGTTTGGTTTGTTTTTTTCTGGAAGAAGTTTTGCAACAGTCCTTGATTTAGGTGTATTTTCATATCTTATGCCAGGCATTAACTGAATCCTTTCATCCAGAAACCCATGTCCTTGAGCATTAAGATTTTTAGAATTACTTGTTTTCTCCTATTTTCTGTGTTCTCCCACATTCTAGAAATCTATTTGGAATTAAACCTCTTAGGGCACCTGGGTAGCTCAGTCAGTTAAGCATCCTGCTCTTGATTTTGGCTCAAGTCATGATCTCAAGGTCATGCAGACAAGCCCCTCATCAGGCTTTGCACTCAGCAGGAGTCTGCCTGAAATTATCTCCCTATCCCTCTGCCCACCCCACCCCCTTTTTCTCAAAAAAAAAAAAAAAAAAATCTTTTGAATGATCCCCTAATTTTTCTTTTTCTGTTTTCTACTTTTTTCCCTTAATTTCCAAGAGATCCCTTCACCTTTATCTTTTAGTTTCCTACTGAATTTTTAAATACTGTATTCAAATTTTTAAATTCCAAAACATTTTTCCTATGAATTAAAAGCATATAAAGCATATAAAAGCATATACCCTATTTTTATCTCATGGGTATAATATCTTATCTTGAGAATACTAACATAGGATTATTTAAGAATGAGTAATTCCGGAGCTTGTGGATGGGATATATTGATTGTGAACTTCCCTTAGGGTGATCTGGCTAGGCCTTTTATCAAAGAACTCCTGATAACACATCTTTAGATCTTTCTTCTTGAGCTCCTCAGGTTTTCCTCTTGGAGGGTATAGATCTGGCTGTCCGTGTTCAGGGAGTCACAGCATTCAATGTCCATGACATTCATTTAATCCTCTTTCAGCTGGGTTCTCTGCTCTCCGCTGTCCTGGTGTTGATCAGACTCTCAGTTTTATCTTCTGGAGAGTAAACTTCCTGTATTCCTCCCCACTGAGGAAGGGTAGGGTCCCACCAGACAGAGTAAAGAAGGGGATTTACGGAAATCTCACTGCTACTTAGACGGAAGTCAGCCAACCCCAGTGCTTGCGGCACCTTGTTTACTCTCTCTTTTGGGGTATCTGATGCCACCATTTCTTGAGTTTTTGAGGGCTCTGGGTTATAACTTGGTTGTTTCTCAGCTTCTCTCACTGTTGACTTAGGTTCTGGCTCTCATAAATCTGCTAGGTCACTCACTCATTTACCAGCTTCCAGTATTTTACTGCTTTGGTCTCCATTTCCAGTTTTATTTCTTTTTTTTTTTTTTTTTTTTTTTTTCCAGGGGAAAGCGCGAACGCAGTCCCCCATCCAGTTTTATTTCTTAGTTTGTTTTCCTTCTTCTTCTTTCTGGCAGGTTTATGCATTTTAATTTTGATGAGATTTTCCTCCAGGCCTATGTGTAGGTCGCAGTTCTGTACTGTTAATTTCTCAGTCTCTTGATATCCTAATTGTAATGATTTCAATCGCTCATCCATAAGAAGAGTGAACTAGATCACTTGTAGTTTAGAGAAGTTTCTGGTCACTCACTGTTTATCAGTTTCTAAAGTTGTGCCTCCCGTTCGCCAAACTAAAACACTTTCCTTTTGCAAACAAATCCATGCAGGAGGATGTTAGATGTTGTCATTATTTATCTTTATACTTTATTTAACTTGCCTTGTGGCCCCTGAACAGAATGTACTCAAAGTCTGATGATAACAAGAGGAAGAGGGAAAAGCAGGGGGTCCTGGGGGAGGCCACCTTCCACGTGTGTCTGTACAACCCTTGGACTTGAAGCTCTAGTTTCACTGCTAGTCTTGTTACCTGAGCCAGGTACCTTAACCATGTTTCCTTTAGTAAACATAGACCTGATTCCTATTCCGCAGGGTTATTGGCAGTAAGAGCAAGTAACCAAGAGTACATGTGAAAAGTCTTCTGAACTCCCAAGTGCTACAAAAATGTAAGATACTGAAGGGTTCTCAGATGTGTAGGCAGAGGAAAAAAAAAAAAAAAAAAAAACTAAGAGTGGAAAGAATGCTGCATTTCACAGAGCAAATTGAAATGCTGAGGTCTCAAATTAGGTGCACCTTTCCTAATCCCTCAGGCTTCTATTCAGCAATCCTCAGATGAACATACTGTGTTCTTAAAAAGCAGAAGTCAACACATCCTTAGGTTTATCCGAGTCAGGTAAGAGCTTTTAATTAGGAGCATCTGCCTGGGCTTCCTATGTATCTAGAAGTCTGAAGTTTCTTCAAGCTCCCACGTTTAGTCCAGATGAAGAGAGAAGCAGCAAGATAGGTGTGACTGAAGTAGGGGGCAAGAGACTAAGTTCCAGCGATCAGAAGGATATGGGTGGGAACTCTGGTGTGACTGTAAAGACTTCAGGATCCATTTGCAGCCACATGCGCACGCTAAGTTAAAGCAAGATAGCTACAGGGACCCTGGCTGGCTTAGTCGGTGGAGCAGATGACTCTTGATCTTGGGGTCCTACGTTGGAACCCTACGTTGGGTATAGAGATTGCTTAAAAATGAAAATCTTTAAGAAAAATAAAAAAGATAGCCATGGAAAACCAAAATGCAGGTGCACATAGATTGGCCATACTGCAGGAATATAAAAAGAAAGAGATAGGATATTTTTAAAGCTTTTAAACTCCCGCCTTGGGGGCACCTGGGTGGATCATTTGGTTATGTGTCTGCCTTCAGCTCAGGTCATGATCCCAGGACCCTGGGATCAAGTCCCGCATCGCGCTCCCTTCTCGGCAGGGAGCCTGCTTCACCCTTTCCCTCTGCTTGTGCTCTCTGTCTCTCTGTCAAAAATGAATAAATAAAATCTTAAAAATTCATTCGTTCGTTCATTCATTCCTGGCTTGGAATATTTCCCCCTTTCTTCATAAATGATAACGGCATCAGATTTACCCCTCCTGCTGAGTTTGTCTGCAGAGGGAAAGTCTTTTAGCTTGGAGAGTAGGGAGGGACAATTTTTCAAAGTGATAGTGATTGACAATTTCTATAAACTACTGGTAGTCTAGGTCACTCTCCTTACAGGAGTAAGCTTATAAAATAATTACAGTTAGGATATCAAGAGATTAAAACATTGGTTGGTTCATAATTGCAGGCAACACATAGGCCTAGTGGACAGTATCTTTTTCTTTCTAGCATCAAGTAATACTAAATCTAAATCACCCCCCGGCATATGGTTTTCAATCCAGTGCTTAAGTATCTTCCAAGAAGGAGATTCCATAAATTCCCCTTATAACTAACCAATCCCCATAATCAGCAAGTTCTTTTCTCTGTGACCTAAATCCTCATTGCTACCATTTAAACCGATTTCCTCACGATCTGCCCTCAAGAGGAAAAGAACAGCTGTCTGCTCTTCTTCATAATAATCCTCTTTGGGTGATATGTGCAAACATTCTCCTTTGGGCTAAATGTTTGAGATTCCTCTCACCTTCCTTTAAAATTCTTCTGTTGTTCTTTACCCATAGAGCTTCTCGGTGTTATTCACATCTTTCTGTGATAAAGCTTCTTCCCCATGACCTGCCTGGCCGTGCTGAAAGATGCAGAGATAAGAATCCAGTTGTAAAGTAGACTGCCAAAGAGGTGGCAAGAAATCAGATCTGGACAACTCCATGCCAAGCTAAAGAAATAAAACAGATTATCCCTTAAGAAATATATTTTTCTATTTCTGAAAGCATCTCTGCCAGTAGCTGAGCTCAGCCATAGGCAAATATATGAGCCAGGTCAAAGTTGTTCTAACCACTCTCCTCCAAATGCCTCCTCCTCTACTGTCCTTCCTCCCCACATCTCTCTTCCTCAGTGGGGTGTGAAATTTTAGGAGCAAAATGTGAAGACAACACATTTCTTCGGATGGCCAACTCTGATGTTGATGAGCAGAAAGGATCCTTCCTTGGACTCCTTACGTTTGCTATGTGGGGCTTCCCTGCTTAGTCTTGTGGTCCTCATGGCCCATCTTCTCCAGAAGAAGGGCAGTTGTGTTTGTCACCCAAGGGATGTGTTAGAGAAAGTCAGTGCTCCAAGGAATGAGAGGTCATTATGATAGCAGAAAACTAAAGGGCCCAGCTTAGAAAACCCAGGGGAACTCCACTGGCTTTTTAAGCAGAAGTGGCTACACACTGAACTTTCTCATGGTGACTTTTTCTGTAGCACCACCTCCATCTGACAACAAAAAACTTTGTCTTAATTTCTCAGAAGGTAGAAGTTTTTTTAATAACTTGGTTATATTGAGAAATCTCATGCCTTACATGTGAAAACAGTCACCATGGTAGAAGAAGGTATTTTCTATATTTCTGGGCAGATTCTCAGATAAAGATTCTCCTTGCCTTGGCACATAATTGGCTCAAAGTCAGTAGACTGGTTTTTGTTGTTGTTGTTCTAATTTTTCCCCCCTGAAGTATAGTTGACACACTGTTATTTTAGTTCCAGGTGTCCAACATGGTGATTCTACAAGTCTATACATTCTGCAGCATCACCACCAAGTGTAGCTACCATCTGTCAGCATATAATGCTACTTTGAAGTCAGTAGATTATTAGGTTAAGTTGACTTGTCCGCCTTGGTGAACTGCATCCTACAATCTTGACTCTAGGGGGCTTCTTTGTTTTGAGCTTTCATTTTGGACAGTGTTTTACATAAGCACAAGAGTTTCCAAAACTGGGAGTTGAAAGACCTTTTTAATGGGCACTGATTAAAATAAACTGGCATGGCAACAAATTGTATTTGGCAAATAGACATCAGAAAGCAAATATTCAGACTTCCTGGGCAGGGAGCAGGACTGGCACTTTTCCTGACTCGGAATAATCCAGTTCTGGATGAGACACTTGTTTGTGGTGAATAGATGAGGCCAGGCCATCCTGCTTTAGCTGCTGTGCAAATGAAGTTCAGGTGAGCCAGAAAGTGAAGGTGAAGTGTTGATTGCTCCTGGTTTTCTGGTGTATTCTCTGTTTAAATGGGGAAAATATGTTTTTAAAATACGCTTCATGCACAGCCACATTTGTCCTTCTAATTGATAACATAAGGATCCAGCTGGGTGTGGATCAACATGTGGGCTTAAGGGAGCTGAATTTTTAAAATATATCACGAATTGTTCAGGTCTCTGGAGGCTTTTGGTTTTTTGTTTTGGGGTTTTTGTTTTCATTTGGTTTTTGACATCAGAATAGCTAAAAGATTTTATTTCCCTCTAGAAATAAGCCCCCACTCTGGGGAAAGTGAATTTCTGGCAGAAAAGTCACTGTCAATAAGGCAAACTTCCCCATCTTTAATTACATACATCCATGCAGGGTAGAGGGCAATGCTGGGGAGGGTCCAAAATACAGAAAAAAAAAAAAAAAGAAAGAAACCAAGAAGAGTAAAAATATAGTTTCTCTGCCTCTGAGGCATATTGACCCCCTATCCCATCTCTATCCCACCAATCCCAGAAGAAAAGATAATCAGAGGAAATACAGCATGGGCCACATAATGCAGTGAGCATAAAAATGCCTGGAGGTTGATGCAGACGTCTGTTGTCGTTGTGTGGTTTCTGAAATGGGTGGCAGGGAAACCTGTAACCAGACGCAAGGGCATGAGCCTGGTCTACATTTCCCAGAGCTGCTTTTTTGGCAGAGTCTTTTGAGGGGCCCAGCAAGGGAGTGGAAGTGAGGGGCTAAGATCCCGTCCTTGAAGGGTAGCGCCTTTGCTCTGTGAGTTTTTTAATGAAGCAGCCAAAGGGTTGCTTATCTCTTCGGCTGATAGCTGTGTGTTTCAGCATGACAGGAAAGAGGAGGCTCATTCATAAACAGACCTGGCCCTCTGGGGCTTCCCACACTGGAGGAGGAGGGGAGGGAGACCGCTGACCAGAAGTTTATCAAGTTGATGCTGCGACTTCGGAGAACATGCAGTGTTTTTCACTGGAGCGTTGATCGCTTTTCCCCACACAGAGCCATTTTCTGAGGGCTGCCCTGAGACCATTTTCGCTGAAGAAAAGACTTCGCTCTAGGGCCTTTTGAAGGGCTAAATGCAAACCATGTGTGTGACCCGGGGGTTCCTGTTCCTCCTCCAAAGCACTGCACATTTGGCACAAGGAACGTGCTTCGTTAAAATGCAGTGGGATGTCATGAAAAGTGGGATGCTTCGTGTGTTAGGAGATATTCTCGCTGCACCCCCCAGTGAACTGGAGGATGGAGGATGTGGTTCCCTGACATCCACACTCCCCATGTGCTCACCTCCTTCCCCAAAAGGTTTTTCTGGGAGCAATTTGCCCTAAACGCCATTTCTTGGGTGGGCTGTGTGCTTGGGACACACAGCTCTCTCTGCTACAGCTCCGGCAAAACCAAGCCTCCCCACCCAAAGTTTGAACAAGTAGATTCAGAAAAAGACCCCCAAAGCGGCAGGTCTTTCTTGCTACAGTGTAAAGGTCTCACCCTGCAAACTTCTCTGTGAGAAGAGACGGGCTGGTTCCTGAGTACAGGGGCTGGGCTGTGGGGGCAGATGGTGGTACTTTCTTCAAAGGTCCGAAGCACTGAAATCCTGAGGACTCGGTGTCCTCTGTCAGGGTCTGAGTCACTAACACTGCCTGTCAGTCCACTTGAAAACCGTTCTCTCTTGGCCACGCAAGAGGCCGTAAGAACAACAAGCGAACACCAGCGCACCCAGCAACTTTCTGTGTAAGGCCTGGTCGGTTTGCTTCTGCCCGTGCTGGCAGACGGGAAAATGTACTAGTCAGTGATCAGTGACTTTGTCCCTTGTCCCTTTGCTTCCTTCACCACAGGAGAGACCGCAGGAAGGCAGCAAGTCCCCACCTCCCCGCCGGCCTCGGAGAACAGCAGCGCGGCCCACAGCATCGGCAGCACGCAGAGCACCCCCTGCTCCAGCAGCAGCGCTGCCTAGCCGGGGCCCTCACTGCGCATGCGGGCCTGGAAGACCTCGGCCGGCCGTGCACTTGTAAAGAGAGAGTGAATTTCCATCCAAAGACCACCTGTTGTATTCATCCCCACCCCCCTCCCCCAGGGCAAATACACATGTGACCCTGGGACTTCCATAAGACACTAGAACTCACAGGAGAAAGCCGAGGTGGTGGCCTTCTCCACCAGCCCCGCGCAGGCCTGGGGGTTTTCAATGTGAAACACATGCCAGTTTTCAAAAATGCTGCTTTGTCCAGGTAAGACTCTCCACAAACTGGGGCCCTGAGATTGACCCTGGTGCAAGGAGTCAGTAAGAGGATAATAAGCAGACCGTAGGACCCATGAGGAGATATGGCCAAAGATTCTTGTGTAACTGAACCAAGATGTAGGACAAAAGGAGTTCTTCAGGATTTTCTAAGTGTGTTCCTCCACGTCTAATTTGCACCTTCTGGATGCACACTTCTCACTTTGCTGTCACACCCTCTGGGGGCTGATGTCGTTGGCTTGACGGGTACTGCCCTCAGGGACTGCATCCGGACACACAGCACAGCAACATTCCTTTCTGGTGCCCTGGGCCAAAACCGGCGCTGATAACCTCATCAGCTTCCCCCTTCTCCCGCACTCACACACCGATTGCGAAAATGTCTTAATGCAAATTTGGGATTTCTTTATAAGCATCTAGAAATTGGAAATGGCCAAAATTCTGGGACTGCAGATTTGGGCCCATTGATGACCTTGTGTTCTAAAAAACTAACCTATAGGTGGGGGCAGCTTTAGTTTTAAAGTAGAAGAGGAATTTGCACAGTAATGTATATGCAAGTACAGGTATAGACTGTGTCATTTGGCACGTTCATCTTCTCGGTTAAGAAGAAATTCATTCCCTTTTTTAAAATGTCCTATGCCTCAAAGTTGGAACTTACTCTTAAATTATTTGGGAGAATTAGTGTTTCCTCTCAAAACACGTCGGCCTTTTTAATAGACCCTTCTGTAAAATGCGAAGCTCTTGTTCGTGCATGGCAGATCCTGTTGGATTCCGGTTGATTATCTGAACACGGTCACCAAGAGAGTTCTGCCAAGAGAGTGCTGAGATCTGGAAAAGGGCACTCATTTGGACTGCTTTAGTTCTCTTGCCTTAAATATTTTCCAAACTCAAAAAGGATTTGAGGTGGATTTCATTAAAATGGAATAATATGATGCCACTTTGCAGCTAAAATAAGCTCAACTGATACCTCTGTGTTAAAAAAAAAAAAAAAAAAATGCCAGAGGGAAACTTCATGCCAATTGATTTACTACTGAGGATAGCTTTATTGCAAGTAAATACTAACGTTTTTCCAGAATTCTCCCCAAAATCACTCTGAAAACTACAAACAGGAAAGGCTAGATGCTACCCCAAAATACTCAAAAACAAATCTCACCACCCTTAAAATAAAGAAGTTGTGCCTCTTTCTCTGAATGGAACACGAAGTAGGAAATGTTAATATCACCCAGTATCTGAAGGGGGTGTCTATAAGGCACATAAGTAGGTGGAGATACTGAGAGTCATTGATATGATAGATCTGACTAGTCACTGATAGGACAGACTTGTCACTCAGTCATAGAGTAAAACTCTGAGAAGTGTAGATACTCAATCTGGATAATATGAACCAAAACAGATTACTTGAGGGCAACGATTTCAAGACTGTCTACGTTAACTTCTTGGAAAATTTTGCAGATTTCCACATAGAAATGAAGATATGAGATTAGAAAATTTATTTCCTTCAGTTAACTTTTTAACACAAGGGTATCAGAATGGAGGACTTAGATGATGCTACCTGTGTTTGAAAATAATGCGCTTTGCCTAACCTTCAGCAGAATGTATTGTTTTAGCATATTCTATGTATAAAAAAGTTTAAAGATGTCTTCAAAGAAGACTAGAGTCTTTAAGTCACTTATAGCTATATTTTACTACAAAAATTTGTGTATAAAGATATATTTAAGTGTTTTTGATAAATTTAAATTACTCCATATGAAATGTTTAATTTCAGTTACTGTGAATTCTTTTGATCAGTCCTTTGCTGTTTAAAAAACCCTTTCCACCCTACAAAAAAGAAAATTAGCCATTAAGAGATATTGAAAGATCCAAATCTTCAGATGGACAGGGTTAAAACCTTTGGTGATTATATTTAAATGTATATTTTTGAGAGAGATGCTACATTGCCAATGATTTTATAAATAATTTAAAATTAATTTACAAATTTATAGATGCAAACCAAAAGATTTTAAAAGAAAGAGAAGGAAAAAATCACCTTTTATTTGTTTAGGTCTTACTGTCAGAAGTATTATTTAGATCAAGAAATCCGTGTTGATAAACCTGATCCCATATTAATTGAAGAGTGAATGTCATTAAGTATCTCAGAAATGTCTCTAAAGTGTTTCTAAAGAAAGTGTTATCTAACTAGCTTCTTATTACAACATTTTCAATCGCTTCATACTTCACAGTCTCAATACAAAATACAAGCTATACTTTATAACAAGTTCTGCAAGTTTCTTTAAAACTGTTGTTATATTCCAGTTAAATGCTTCTGTCTACAAAGTATTTTGTTACTTCTGCAGGCTACACCCTAATTCACAGAGACCATTTGGCTTTGTTTGTTGTTCAAGCTAAAGCTGTTACTGAAATGCTCTAAAGGAAGGCGGAGGGTCTGTGTAATGCCCTCTCGCTTTTCACCATGTGTTTACCAGCAGTTACTCTGTAGTTTAAGAGTTAGAGACATCTTCACTCTGAGCTGTTTCTATAGCATTTTCTACACAAACGAAGATGGTCTTTTCCTTTTCTTAATAAGATTGTAAACCCATTTTCTGTGTGTGTTCTGTAGTGGGCATAATTGTGGGTGTGGGGGCAGGGGGCGCGCACACGCGTGCCAGCCTTTTCGTACTGTAACTACCTCATGGTGTGAGTGACGCTTCTACTGCCGGGTGTGTTAACAGAGCACATTTTGTTGGGTGATGAATGTGTGTGTGACCTTTTTCCTGTTTGTTTTATCTGGGGGTTGTTCATGAAACTGACAGATGTTTTTCTAAAAAGGACTATTATCAGTTTCCAAATACAATACTTCTCTCTTCTGGTTTTTCCTGAGTGAGCCTGATTTTGTTGCTGTTTTTCATCTATTGGGGTAAAAAGAGTACCCTTAAAATCCCTGTGGCCAGTTTGAACACCCCCGTTATATTCTTTTCTCTGTTCAATGTGTTGGCAATTTTATGAATATGCTTAGATGTATAGTTTTGATAACCACAGTTTTAAGTTCTTTATCTGTGCATAATAAAAAGATATATACCAATTTATTAATGCCTGCCTTGTTTGGTTATCATTAAATTCTACCATCAGGATGGTGTAACTTTTTCCTTGTGACTTTCTCCTAAATTGATCCTCTGTTGCAAATGGGTTTATGAGGAGCCGGAAGTGAAGAGGCTAAGAGAAAAGCCTAACTCAGTAGAGCAGAGAGAAAGAATGGACTGACCAGAAGAAAGGTACAGCAGGAGTTGTCACTATTCTTGGAAAAATGTGGCGGGAGACCCAGAAGTGGGTGTCAGCCCCTGCATCCATTCCTGGCCTTTCTGTCAACCTCCTGGAATCAAGGAATGGGAAATAGGAGTATTTTGGATCTCCACATACCCCAGTGATGGTTCCAGCATTCTCTATGGACCTGAATGACCACCACCTTTTAACTGCCCGAGCCAGAAATCTGGAAATCTAACTGGAATCCTCTTTTGCCTCCCACCACCAAATTAATAAGTCCAAGTTTATTCAACCTCTTCTACTCCTGCTGCTATTATCCAGACTCCGAGGCCCATTATCTCTTAAACTAAAGGACTACAACCACCTAACTAGTATGCTGACTTCCAGATTTGGCCCCTGCTAATTCTTCTTCACTACGCAACCAAGAGAATTGAATAAAGACTCAAATATGTCACTTTCTAACTGGAAGCCTTTAAGTAGTCCCCCCACTTGATTTCAGGATAAAGTTCAACCTCCTAGATAAAGCTTAAAGAGAAGAATCTGCCTACCTTCCCAGCTCCTACTTTCATCTCTCTGGAACTCCTATTCCCTGTGGCAGATCCCCCACGTGACACCACTTAACCAAACCACCCAGGCACCCCCCGATCCATAGTGTTTTTATCGTCACATCTTCTAAAAATTTTTCTTGCACACACAATATACATATATAAAAGGAATGCAAATAATACATCTAGCACCGAAAAGTCCCCATAAGCCTCACACTTAAGGTAATAATACTGATTTATTGTATGTATTCCCAAGCATTTCCTTATATTACCATGTACATGTCACTATAATGCGTAAGATCATATCATAGCATTTGTGACCTGCTTCTTTCACATGGCATATCCTCCTATCAGATTTCGTGTATTGATGGTCACTTTTTGTTTTAACTAGATTTTCCTTAAATTGCCAAGTAAATAAAATAAAGTTAATGCTCTTTCCCTGGCACCTCCCAGGAGGAAGTGATGTTTACAGCCTTTTTCTCACCCAAACATATGAAACGTGTTCACAGACAGATTTTTGTTTTGTTTACTAATAATGGGATCCCAGTATACATATTCTGAAACTAGCCTTTTTCACTGGACATGGTCTTCCCTCTAGGTTAATAGATATAGAACAAATTCATGCTTTTAATGGCAAAATAATATTTCATACAATTAGCCAATTCAATAGTGATAGACATTTAGAAGTATTCTTTTTAGGGTTTTTGCCATAATACCCTGCTGCAGTTAATATCCTTGTATATATATCCTTGTGTTCTAGTGCACTAAAGCAAAGTGACATTGTCACAGAGAAACTGACAAATTTATCATCATAGATTTTAACATAGAAGGTGGTAAATCACAAAGATTTGGATATGGAAGATTTGAACAAGGCAATTAAATTAAGCTTGATCTAATGCCTATACACAAAATTTGAGAATTTTGTACATACAGAATGTTCATAAAATTTGACTACTGTTAGACCATAGTCAAAGTCTCAGTGTGTATCACAGAACTTAATTATTCTGTCAAGTTTTCTGCTTTTGTTTTGTTTTAAGATTTTATTTGTTTATTTGACAGAGACCACAAGCAGGGGGAGTGGCAGGCAGAGGAAAAGGGAGAAGCAGGCTCCCAGCTGAGCAGGGAACTCAATCCCAGGACCCTGGGATCTGAACCAAAGGCAGGCACTTAACCAATTGAGCCACCCAGGTGACACACTGGTCAAGTTCTTTAGCCATAATCCAAGTAGTTCAGAAATCAATTAAAAAAGGATAATTTAAAAATACTCAATACCTTTGAAAATTTTTTAATTTCATGAATCAAAGATGTACTCTTTGTTTTTATAACTTACTTTATTTATTTATTTATTTATTTATTTTAAATTTATTTTCAGTGTAACGGCATTCATTGTTTTTGCACCACACCCAGTGCTCCATGCAATATGTGCCCTCCATAATACCCACCACCTGGCTTCCCGAACCTCCTACCCTCCACCCCTTCAAACCCCTCAGATTGTTTTTCAGAGTCCATAGTCTCTCATGGCTCAGCTCTCCTTCCAATTCCCTCAACTCCCTTCTCCTCTCCATCTCCCCATGTCCTCCATGATATTTGTTATGCTCCACAAATAAGTGAAGCCATATGATAATTGACTCTCTCTGCTTGACTTATTTCACTCAGCATAATCTCTTCCAGTCCCGTCCATGTTGCTACAAAAGTTGGGTATTCAAACTTTCTGATGGAGGCATAATGCTCCATAGTGTATATGGACCACATCTTCCTTATCCATTCGTCCGTTGAAGGGCATCTTAGTTCTTTCCACAGTTTGGCAACCGTGGCCATTGCTGCTATAAACATTGGGGTACAGATGGCCCTTCTTTTCACGACATCTGGATCTTTGGGGTAAATACCCAGTAGTGCAATTGCAGGGTCATAGGGAAGCTCTATTTTTAATTTCTTGAGGAATCTCCACACTGTTCTCCAAAGTGGCTGCACCAACTTGGATTCCCACCAACAGTGGAAGAGGGTTCCCCTTTCTCCACATCCCCTCCAACACATGTTGTTTCCTGTCTTGCTAATTTTGGCCATTCTAACTGGTGTAAGGTGGTATCTCAATGTGGTTTTAATTTGAATCTCCCTGATGGCTAGTGATGATGAACATTTTCAAAAATGTACTCTTAATAGAAATTAGGAAATAAGTAGATTTGAAAAATAATGAAAGTTCTACTCAAACATGTAGCTAAAGCAGTAATTTATGAGAAATTTGTACCTGTGAAATGCTTATGTTGGCGGGGGGGGCGGGGAGAAACATTGAAAATGAAAGTATATCCAGTGTAGCAAGTTAGGAAAAGTGCCAAAAACTAGTAATTACGAGACTACTAGAGATAGACAAAAATTAAGAATGCAGGCATTAGGAATGAAAAGAGGACAAAACAATATACCAGAGATTTTAATAAATAAGGGATCACCATAAACAACTTCATTCTAATAAATTTGAAAACTTACTGTGTGGTGATGTGCTTTTGGGGGTCCTGTTAGGAGAACAGAAACCACACTGGATATTTTAATATAGGGCAATTAATATAATGACTTGGTTAAGCAGGTGCTCAGAGGCTGAAAAGGCAAAAAGGGGAAACTGAGGTAACAGAATTAACACACAAGGAAAAATTACTTCCTTGGGGCTGAAGATTATCAGAACCTCAGTTGGCAGGGGTTTGTTGAGTTCCAGCATCAGGAAGAAAGGATAGGTTGGGCACTGGGAGACCAAAGCTTAGTAGATAGCATAAATGATTGCCAAAACCAATTCAAGAAGCAACAGAAAATTGGAAATACATACAGTCATTAAGAAAATCAGTGTTTGGTGCCCGGGTGGCTCAGTGGGTTAAAGCCTCTGCCTTCGGCTCAGGTCATGATTCCAGGGTCCTGGGATTGAGCCCCGAATCGGGCTCTCTGCTCAGCAGGGAGCCTGCTTCCTTCTCTCTCTCTGCCTGCCTCTCTGCCTACTTGTGATCTCTGTCTGCCAAATAAATAAATAAAATCTTTAAAAAAAAAAAAAAGAAAGAAAGAAAATCAGTGGTTTA
The DNA here is from genome assembly GCF_022355385.1 of Mustela nigripes. Classification (NCBI taxonomy): domain Eukaryota; kingdom Metazoa; phylum Chordata; class Mammalia; order Carnivora; family Mustelidae; genus Mustela; species Mustela nigripes. The sequence continues at coordinate 77,840,346 of NC_081570.1, read as the reverse complement.
GGGGCGCCTGGGTAGCTCAGTTGGTTAAGCAGTTGACTCTTGATTTCGGCTCAAGTCATGATCTCAGTGTCCTGGGATCAAGCCCTACATCTCCATCTGCACTCAGCAGGGAGTCTCCTCCCTCTCCCTTGCTCCTTCCTCATTCTCTACAGTAAATAAATAAATCTTTAAAAAAAAAAAAAAAAAAAGGAAAAGAAAATCTGTGGTTTAGAATCTACCCACAACAACAACATACAAAATTTAAAAATTTAAAAACCACTGCCAAACTAACATGGTTTTCCAGGTTAAGTTCATCCACATAGTCAAAGAATCAGTAATAACAGATCATGGTAATTCTTTTATTTGGGAGATAACAGGTCAAAGGGAGTGAGTTTTGTTTTTGTTTTTTGTTTTTTTTTTTTTAAATATCCATACCTATTACCACATTACTTTCTCTAACAGTTGTAGCAAATCAGACTGCTAGGTCTCCCCATCAGCACTGAGCATGTTGAAACAGACCAGTTTGAGGTAGACCCAATATTAATACAATAAATTTTTCATGGTTCAACACAGCTGAGCCATGGGTGATGTTGCTCCTCTAGTGGGTTTGGAGGGTAGAGCATCCAGCCAAAGAGGATTGTTCTTAAGATCTCAGAATCTTGCTAGGGTTTGTACTTGCTTGGGACCTGTTACCCACTCCTTTGTTCATGTTTCTCCCTTTTGGAATGGGAGTTATTGGGAAGGAAAAATAAATTTCCCTCTACCTTTCTGAGTTCTTAGCTGTGACCCCGTAATAAAAGACACATACTAGAGGAAAACTAACACATTTATAAACATGTGTACCATATGTATATATGGGAGATACCTAGCGAAAAGAGGAGGTGGCTTTAGAATTCAGGATTAAATATCTTCTTAAAAGGGAAAAGGGAGGGGTGATAATAGGCCTCTTAGGGGAGAATAATTGGTTTTTATAGAAGATGAATGGGCCCTTATAAGACTAGATGGGAGGTATGATAGTTTGTGACAAAGTTGGGTGTGGTGTCAATATCTGGGCTCTCTCTCACATGATGAGTCGATCTTCCCTGATGACTGAAATTCCCAGAGAGAGCATTTATGATAATTGAATTCCTTTTGGAAGGTCTGCCTTTAGCCAGAAAAGGAGGAGAAAAAGAAGAAAGAAAAAGTCCCTTCCTGCATGTGCTATTTTTCAAGTACCTATAGCTCAAAATAATCAATGTACCAAACTGGTATATTTTAGGGTGGCATGTTCTGAACTCTGACAGTCATATTCTGGGTAGCATATTCTGCTACCCTTTAGAATGTCTACCCTGTGCCTGTCCCACCATTGTACTATGGAAGCACAGAACTTGTCTGGTTTCACAGGATCACAGGTTCACAGCTGCAGAGGAATTTTGCCTCAGGGTGAATCATACCCACATCCACTCTCATTCATAAATGGTTTAGATGATAATTAGATGAGACTTTGGACTTCAGAGTTGAGGCTGAAATGAGAACTTTGGGGGCCGTTGAGAGGGAATGGACATATTTGGCACATAAGAAGGACATGGATTTGCGAGGCCAGGAGTGGAACACTATGGACTGGATCTTTGTCTCCTTCCATATGTTCATATGTTGAAAACCTAATCTCCAGCGTGATGCTATTTGGAGATGGGCCTTTGGGGGGGTAACTAGGTCATGAGAATGGAACTCTTATAATGCCATTAGTGCCCTTATAAGAAGAGACAGGAGAGAGCTTGCTTCCTCTTCCCTTCATGTGAGGATGTAATGAGAAGACAGACATCTACAAGCCAGGAAGTGGGCTCTCACCAGATACCAGATCTGCCAGCACCTTGATCTTGGACCTCCAGCCACCAGAACTATGACAGAAATGTTGTGTAAGCCCCCCAGTCTGTGGTATGTGATATTGCAGCCCAAGCTGACTAAAACAGAAATCAATTTCTGTTACTTCTCTTCTCCCTTCCCGCCCCAGAAGGCTTATGGAAAAATTAATATTAACTACTCAAACACCATTTATAAAGTGTTGATTTATTCCAACACTTGATTTTGTGAATGTTATAATAATTCTGTGAAGTGAAGAAATATTACCAGATAGAATTTTCAAGACAAATGCAGACGTCTTTTTTGTTTGTTTGTTTCAAAGCAAGCCAAACCTATACAGCATTGTTCTTCCCTAACACAATGTTTTTAAAAATGAGCAAGTGGCTGGTTTAAGTTTTATGAACATTGTTGATGATCTACAGTTTGAGTTTTGGCATATTGGCTGCATTTGTGTCTAAATTTCTATCTCAGCTTTTTCAGAGGAACTGAACACTGCCCTTTATTTAGATTTAATTTCACACTTAAAATCAAGGTCATATGATATCGCCTCCCTTTCCATAAAATGTCATAGCTTAAATTGACCTTTAATGACCTCCAATTACTGCCTCTGAGATTTCATTAAAAAAAAAAAAAACAAAAACTTTCATGGTAGATCCACATGATTGAAATGAGCTCAATCTTAAAAAGAAATGAGGGTCAGGAGTGTGCACACACACAGACACACACTACACATACCCTTACATCTCGGTCATTTTCTGCCTTTTTTTTTTTTTTTAACATGCTCTTGGGGCACCTGGGTGGCTCAGTCCGTAAGTGTCTGCCTTTGGCTCAGGTCATGATCCCAGGGTCCTAGGATTGAGCCCCGTATTGGGCTCCCTGCTCAGCGGGAAGCCTGCTTCTCCCTCTTCCACTCCCCTTGCTTGTGTTCCCTATCTTGCTGTGTCTCTCTCTGTAAAATTAATAATTTTTTTAAAAAATCTTAAAAAAAAAAAAGATGATCTCTTTACCTCTGCCTTCCTCTCCAATCCCCCCTTGTATGCCCATACTCTCTATCTCTCTCAAAAAAAAAAAAAAGAAAGAAAAAAAGAAAGAAAAAAAGCAAAGAAAAAAACATACTCTCAGTATTTTCTAACCCCAGAACATGATCCTTTTATAGACTCAGCATACCATCTGCACAAGAAGGGTGGGCAAAGACAACAAGAATTTCTCAGCTTTAAAACCCAACTTGGTTGCTTCCACTTGACCGATCAAAGATCTGGAGCTGAAAGTCTTCATAAGTGATTTGGGTGGAGGCCCTCACACTGGTCTGTTACTCATCCCGGTTCATAAACTGCCTATGACATAGTTCCTGCAGAGAACACAGTGCCCTCAACAAGAGTGTTGAAATAATGCTGAATTTCAAAAGGACAAAAACACATGGATTCTGTTTGGTGAAAGGGATTCTGTTTAGAAAGAGAGAACACTGCATTATCAGTATTAAGACCCAACCCAGATAATAACAGTCTACCCTGGAAGTAGTTTCTTTCTTTTTTTAAAGATTTTATTTGTTTATTTGACAGATAGAAATAACAAGTAGGCAGAGAGGCAGGCAGAGAGAGAGGAGGAAGCAAGCTCCCCGCAGAGCAGAGAGCCGGACGTGGGGCTCGATCCCAAGACCCTGGGATCATGACCTGAGCTGAAGGCAGAGGCTTAACCCACTGAGCCACCCAGGTGCTCCTGAAGTAGTTTCTTCATCAGAAACTCAAACTTCTAGGGTCACTACTCTTGATTCAAGAAAAGTACGAGCATCTGCAGAGGAGTCTTTCCATGGGCCAGAGTAGTTATCAAATCTTAAGTGGAGAGGAGAGGTGAATACAAAAAGCTTTGTAGCCTACCAATTAGCCTTCAAAGTAGAAGCATCTGCCGGTGCGTTCAACATGGACCCCAGGGAAACCCATCGTTCTTTGCCGTTCCACTACAGCTCCAAGAGAAGGTAAATCAGTTACTGTGAGCACATGGCAAAAACGACAATCTTAACCTAGCCAGACAGTCCCCATTGTGCCTGTTTGAATTTTCTCTTCCAGCATATTCTCAGAATGCCAATGTGTGTGAGAGAAACGCTATAGTTACTGCAAGGGAAACAGTCAGGAAGTGTAGGTTACGGTTAGGAGAAGTATGTCGTGGAAACAGGATGTCATTTCAAGTCATTTCATGCCCATGGGTCTAGAGCTGAGTTGCAGTGGAGAAATATGGAAGCAACTCTGAAGAGAGAGCTCTGCCTCCTCTGCAGGGCAGAGCCCTCCTTCTGCCCCCTGCTGGGTGCCCCCTTCCTATCCATTCGCAGTGGCTTCTCACCGTGTTAACATTTCACATCGTAAGGTCCTTCATGGCTCTGCCAGGACACACCCTGCTCCATAGAGCCTTTGGAACAGCCCCATCTGAGTTATTTCAACCCCTTTCTGAGCTCTGCTAGCACCATCATGCACCTCGCTGCTCATGGGACAAACTTATTATTTTCGCACTCCTCACGGGGCATGTATTGCCAAGTGCTCTTGACTTCACTTCCAAGACATACTCGGCTGGCCTTCGCCTGCACCTCAGTCAAGTCTAACTCATCCTGACCTCTCACATAGACCACTCCTCACCCCCCATCCCACCCCCCACTCTACTCACAGACCTCTGTGTCCCTCTTGTCCCACTACAGTTTGCTTCCCATGTGGCTGCCGCACCATTCTCTTCACAATATGCTAGATCTTGTCAGAGTCTCACTGAAAGCTCTTCAACTTCCCAAGACACTTGGTAAAGAAATTTGGAATCTATTCTAAGGCCTTTGTCAGTTCTTAGCTACATAGGTAGGTTTTCTTGTTTATTCACTTTTGTCTTTAACTTTTTTATTTTTTTAAGTTTTGAGTAAAAAGACAGTTCAGATGACTTGGAAATTTAAGTCATATAAAAAAGTATGTGTTAGTAAGTCTGGCTCCTACTCCTGTATCTACCAGCCCATTTTCCCCATAGGTGATCATTTTTTACAAGTTTGTGGTGTTTCTTAAAATGCAAGCGAATGAGAATTTCTGTACTTGTTCTGCATTTGCTTTTCTCACTTAATGTAGTTTGTTTCCATATCAGAATATTAGTTCCTCGTTGCTTTTCTTTTTTTTTTCATATAGGATTCTTCTGTGGGAAATACCATCATCTATTTCACCTGCCCCTTTTAGCGAGTACTTGGCTTGTTTCTATCTCTTGCTTTATAAACAAGCTGCAGTGGGTTGCCTCATGTGTAGGTTCTTTGGTTTGTGTGCAAGAATATCTCCAGGATAAAGTCCCAGAAAAAGGGATTCCTGGGCCACAGAGTGAATCCATTTCTATTTCTAATAAATATTACCAAATTGTATCCTTGAAGTTATATCTTTTTTTTTTCTTTTCTTTCTTTCTTGGATGTTACAACTTAGTTCTCTTTAAATTTTAATTTTTTAATTTAATCTTTTTAATTCAGTATTATTAACTTCCAGTGTTTTACTGGTTTCAGGTGTACAATATAGTGATTCAGCAATTCTGCATTTTACTCAGCGCTCATCACGTTAAGTGTATTGTTAATTCCCTTCACCTTTTCACCCACCCACCCCCAACCTCTCTCCTCTGCTAACCATTAGTTTGTTCTCTATAGTTAAGAGTCTATTTTGTCCCTTTTTTCCTTTGTTCATTTATTCCATCTCTTAAATTCCACAGATGAGTGAAAATCACATGGTATTTATCTTTCTCTGACTGACATTTCATTAACATTATAGTCTCTAGCTCCATCCATGTCACTGTAAGTGGCAACGTTTCATTATTTTTTATGGCTTAGTAATATTCCTGTGTGTGTGCATAAACCACATCTTCTTTTTTTTTAATTTTTTCAATTTATTTATTTTCAGAAAAACAGTATTCATTATTTTTTCACCACACCCAGTGCTCCATGCAATCCGTGCCCTCTATAATACCCACCACCTGGTACCCCAACCTCCCATCCCCCCGCCACTTCAAACCCCTCAGATTGTTTTTCAGAGTCCATAGTTTCTTGTGATTCACCTCCCCTTCCAATTTATCCCAACTCCCTTCTCCTCTCTAACATCCCTTGTCTTCCATGATATTTGTTATGCTCCACAAATAAGTGAAACCATATGATAATTGACTCTCTCTGCTTGACTTATTTCACTCAGCATAATCTCTTCCAGTCCCATCCATGTTGCTACAAAAGTTGGGTATTCATCCTTTCTGATGGAGGCATAACACTCCATAGTGTATATGGACCACATCTTCCACATCTTCTTTTATCCATACATCAGTTGATACCTAGTTTGGCAGCTTCCATATTTGGGCTATTGTAAATGATGCTGTAATAAACATAGGGGTACATGCATCTTTTTGAATGAGTGTTCTCATATTCTTTGGGTAAATATCCAGTAGTGGAATTATTGTATCATATGGTAGTTCTATTTTTAATTTTTTGAGGAACCTCCATACTGTTTTCCACAGTGGCTGCACCAATCTGTATTTTACCAACAGTGCAGGAGGGTTCTTTTTCTCCACATCCCCACCAATACTTGATTCTTGTGTTTTTTATTTTAGCCATTCTGACAGGTGTGAGGCGAGAAATGCAAATCAAAACCACAATGAGCAATATATCACCTCACCCATCAGAACAAAGGTACACCATATGACACCCCTATCAACAATGCCTCTTTTCCCACAGCTGCACCAGCTGAGGGCATCATCCAAGTCTGGTATGTTAGCCAGTCTAATGGATAAAGATGGCATCTCAATGTAATTTTAATTTATATATTTTTTTATCAGCCAAGTGTGAGTCTTTATACAGATATATTCCTTTGTGAATTGTATTCCTTTGTGAATTATCTGTTCATCCCTTTGCCTGATTTTCTATTGGGTTGTTGTCCTTCACTTCTCAATGTCTAAAAATCCTTTACATAGTGGGAAGATTAGCCTTTTATCTGTGATTATATCAGCATTCAAAGCCCCAAGGAGCCGAACCTTCCTCTTCTCTGTCCTCAGCCAATATCACTCTCCTGCCCAACTGTTATGCTCTGGCCACAATGTTCCGTGATCTTTTTCTTGCCTGAAGGACTTTGCTGTCCTTCTGCCTGGAATGCTGTCCCCAGATCATCACACAGCTGGCTACCCCTTCTTATTCAGTTCTAAGCTCAGGTGTCACATGGAAAAAGGCTTTCCCCAGACCACTCAGCCCACAAAGGACACCCAGTTTCTCTCCATCACATCATTCAGCTTTAATTCTTTGTGTAGCACTCATTCCCCACTAATATTTTTCATTTTCAGTGTATTTATTGTTTCAGTGTATTTATTGTCAGTATCTCCCTATCTAGAATGGAAGCTCCAGGAAAAACAGGGACGGTCTTGTTCATCACCAGGTCCCTGTCGCTTGAAACAGTGCCTAGCACATAGTAAGCCTGTCATGCAGATCAGGTAATTAATGAATATTTTCCTCCTTTTCTTAGGCATTTCACATGGTTTACACCAAGTGCTATCTGTCATATCCTGTAGAAAGAAGATAGAAAATAACATTTTACATCTCATTCAGTTCTGCTTTTGCTCTGAGCTGGTTGGCATTATGTCCACTTTGATCAGTAAAGAAGCTGAGGCTGAAATGCGCCCCTAAGGAAGTTGTCCAAGTATATGTGGTTTATACGGGACAACCCAAATGAGGCCTGCTAATTTCAAAGCTCATTCTCTTCTTTCGGGAATTCTCTTGTTTTGCGGTGTGTAAAATGTATTTATTTGTCCCCACCCCACCCCCACTAAACTAAATGACCCCAGGGTGCTATATATTTTTATATTTTTCCTGGAAAAGAATAAAGAAACTCAAAGAAACTCAAAAGATACAAATAAGCTAATGTAAGAACTCAATATATCCCTGGTATAACTTGATAAGTCACAGAATATCAGTATTAAATAAAATAATGGCTGATGGTACATGCCCAGTGACTGGAACAGAAGTAGATATTTGATAAATATAGCCTTCTTTTTTTCTAGGAGAGATGCTAGAAGCCAAGTCCTATTTTAAAATCATTTAGTGAACTAGTTATTTAAAGGATTCCTGTGGTGAATCCTTTTCCAAAGCAAAGGTTCCTTTTGTGAAATGCATAAACTCCTTCTAATCTTTTTGTAAATATAGATTTTTATATATTTGTTTGGTTTAATGTGTTCTGTGAGGGATTTGTTTGCTAAGTCTAAGTGTGGGTGTGGATGTGGATGTGTGTTTGGGAAATGGGTAAGGAAAAAGGGGTTTGGTTGTGCCGTGTCGTAAACCTTGTTGGTCTGAGTAGAAGCCATGAGGTTTTAGAACTGTATTTTGAATGAGATGATAAGACAATAACAAATACAAGATGGGAAATCCCTAGACTGCAAAAAAGAGGCAACTGATGTACCCATTTCTGCTGCTACCTGTTGCCCCCTGGATTTGTTTGTTTAAGATTCTATTTATTTATTTGAGGGGATGAGGAAAGAGAGAGAAACAAACGGACTCTCCTTTGAATGGAGCTTGATCCCAGGATCCTGGGATCACAACCTGAGCCGAAGGCAGATGGCCTAACAGACTGAGCCGTCTAGGCACCCCCAGGGGATACTTATTGAATGTTCAGTATGTATCAGGTACTAATCTAAATGCTGGGGACACATCAGTGAACAGTAGACCTGACTTTAGAGAACTTGTGTTTTAGAGGGGAAAGCAATCCAATAAACATGTGTTATGCAGAAGACTAGAGCAGAGTTAGCGTGGTAGGAATAGGGTAGGTTGGTAAGAAATGCCTCTTTGATATGAGGAGGGGGTAGCACACAGAGCACAGTTGAATAGAGCTCCAAAGAGCTCTATGGGGTATGTATGGGGTGGGGGGAGGATTTACTCTGTATGAGGAAACAAGGAATTCAAAGGCTAAGGTGGGGGCAGGATTGTTGGGGTGCTGAAGACGTGGCAAGGTGGCCATGTGGCTGCCATGTGTGGGTAAGAGAGGAAGTTAGAGGCTAGAAAGTGCCAGAGCAGGTAGCCTTATGGACTTGACAAGGATTCTGGTTTTATTTGGGATGAGATAGGAAATCACTGGAAAGAGGTGAATTGCAGGAAATGATCTTGTGTTTTACAAGGATCACTCTCACTGTAGAGAAGAAACTGAGGTAAGAAGACCAATGAAGTGGTTCTTAGAAAGTACTGATAAGAACTGTGGTGATTCAGGCCAGGACAGGAACAGCAAAGTTGGTAGGAAAGGGTCAGATTTTACATGCATTTCAAAAGAAAATCTAACAATAAATGCTCGGTGCTTGGATGTGGGATATGAGAGAAAATGCAAAATCAAGGATGACACCAGTTTTCTGACCTAAATGATTGAAGAATGGATATGCCCTTCCCTGTTAGGAATGAAAACTGTCTTGGTAGGAATGGGGGTGGTGAGATTGGGTGAGTATTCCTAGATTCTGGCAAAATGTAACAGACAGTTGTTAAAACCAATAACTAGGGCCAAGTCAACAACATACCCCTAGCTGGGGAAGTGCTGGGCCTACTAAGGAGAGAAGGGATCTGCCAGACCTGGTCAGTATATATGGATAGAGACTGGGAGAGTGTGGATGGAACTGGATCCTGTGAGTGCTAGATCAAGGGGAGAATGATAGAACCTAAGATTGGATAAGAGTAAGTGTATTAGCTATCTATTGGTGCACAGTAGTACTACCACAGACTGAGTGCCTTAGAACAATACACATTTATTTTTCTCACTGTTTCTCTAGGTCAGGGGTTCTAGCACAGCTTCGCTGGGTCATCTGCAAAGCTGCAATCAAGGAATCAGCCAGGGGTGGGGTCTTATCTGAAAGCTCAGCTGGGGAAGGATCCATTCCCAAGTTCACATAGTTGTTGGTAGGATTTAGGTCCTTGCAGACTGTTGTAATGAAGGCCTCAGTGTCTTGCTGGCTTCTGCCGAGGATACCCTCAGTTCTTTGCCATGTAGCCCTCTCCTTCGGGCAATTTAAAACACGGCATCTTCCTTCTTCAAAACCAGCAAGGGAGACAGACTTCTAGCAAGATGGATGTTACGATCTTACGTAGCATAATCACATGTGCTCCAGCACGTGTCTGGACCACACTCAAGGGGGAAAGATCACACAAGAGTGTGAATACCAGGAGGGATGATCGTGGGGGTCGCTTTGAGCCTCTTGCTGCGGAGAGTTCATTGGTATGGGACTGTTCTCCTATGATGTGGGATTTAACACCTTGGTAAGGCCTCTGAGCAATAGTGCTAACATGCTATTCAGAGAAAGCCATGTTCCAAATAAAGCAAAGTAGAAATGTAAAAACTGCTGTGGTGGATGGTGGAAGAGGGACCAAAAGGCTCAGAACAGCTGGCATGTTGGAGTGGTTACACTATCTGAGCCTGGGAAATGCCATGACTCTGTTCTTCAGGAGGGCCCAGAGGACACTGTGTTCAACCCAAGTGATAAATGACACACTAGAGAGAAGCTGCTGGGTATCTGTCTCAGAGACTATGGCACTAATCAGGGCATAAGGGAACTGGCCTGGACACAGGAAGACATGGCGGAGGTGGTGAGAAACACACAGATTTTGGAATGCCAAGATTTGATAGGCTGAATGTGAAGTGTGAGAGAGGAGTTAAGGATGACTCTAAGGTTTGGGAGCTGAGCAGCAGAAGACAGCAGGTGCATTGACTGGGATAGATAGAACTGTAAGGACAGGATCTTTGTAGGTGCCCCAAACCAAAATTCAACCGAATGTCTTATTAGCTTTGTTCAATGATTCATGGGTTTGGTAGCATCCAATCTAGCAGATAGAAAGGAGCTCCAGGAGCTGCAAAAATGAGACTTATAGGCAGAAGGGAGCAGGAACAATGTTAGCTAGGCAAAAACAAAACAAAACAAAAATCAGGTTGGTTGCTGCAAGGTTACCCTCCTTTCAGGGATGGCAGCAGTCCAGAAGACAAATTATCTAACTAGTGCTGATCAGGTGATTCCTGATTGACTGGCTTAGGATTCCATCTCTGGGAGAGCTGAAACTGTAATTAAGTCTTGGTCTGGAGATGTGGGGCTTGTGCTAAGTAAGCAGCTCCATTTGGGGCCTACTGTCTTATTTTTAACGTGGGGGAAATCAAGACTTCTGGTAAGAGTGAGATGTCCGTTTGGATAGAGATGTGAGTATATGAGTTTGAAGTACAGGAGAGGTCGGAGTACAGAGATATAAACAGGTGTTATTAGCTTATGGGTAAATGGGCCATGCATGGGATTGGATGACATCACCTAGATGTTAGCTGTAGAGAGAAGGGGTCAGAGCCCTCAGTGCATTCCAACATAGGAGATGAGAGAGATGAAAAAGGCAGGCTCTGTCACAGAAATGAGAGTGAGAGAGAGAGAGAGAGAGAGAGAGAGACTGATCTACAAGGAACAAGCAAGGAGGGACCAGGCCATAAGGACAGCTCTTTGGTAGCATCATCTGATGTCATAAACTTCAGAGCTAGGGGTTTTAAAGAAGGTGGGAGAATGTTCTTTGGTAGAGGCTTTTTGGTATGCCTAAGAGCAGGGGCAACTGAATGCTCAGGGTGCAGCCAAGTTTCAGATATAACAAGGTCTGAAGGGAAGGATTCCAGAAAATGTTGGGCATGTAGGGGTTTTATGGATGATGGATAGTGAGATTCCTTCTCTACCATGCCCCTCCCCATCCCCCTTTGCAGGCCACCAAAGAGATTCCAGTAATTTCCAGATCATCGCTCTCTGGCACTTACCCCTATCTTCCCAGAGAATGCCTTAGTCAGACTTATTCCTGGACTTTGGTAAAAACAAATTCTGAAGACAGGAGAGACACAGACCAAGAGGTAGGGGGATGGAAAGGATTTAAAAAGAGATTAAGTCCTATTAAACAGCTAGGAGTGGAAGAGGTCATGGGAATGTGTTGGGGGTAGGGAGAGGAATGGGTTTGTTGGGAAAGAAGGGGAATGAGGATTTGGTAAAGGAAAGGTCTAAATTGATTTAGATGACTTCTGTTCTTATGCCACTGGAGGGAACTGGGATAGAGAAAAAAGAGAAGTCCTGCAGGGATTATGAACTGGACTACTTTGACTATCAAGACGTGAGGAATAAATGAAAGTCCTTCTCAATAATTTCTTTGTTGAACTGCATTCCTTGAATGCAGTAGCGGTTTATGACTGGGCATGTGGGTATTGACTAGCGTTAGGGTTTGGACCCTACCACATGATTCAGGTCAAGGTTCTGATCCCCTGGAAGAGGTAAAAACCAGATAGGCAATCCTTACAGAATACTACCATGAGAGGCTTATCCAAGCCCATTCATTCATTCATTCATTCATCTATCCATACATTCAGTCAATCTGTCAGTGCCTAAAATGTCAGCTGCCAGACTCAAGAACTGCCTTAGTTCCTCTTACATCTCCAACACCACGATGAGTGCTGATTCATTCATCCCACAAATAAGTGTTATCTGCCTGGCTTTTGCCAGACTCTACCAAACACTGCTTTCTGCTGGTCTATCAGGAAGGCATCTTCCTGTGCTGCCCTTGGGATCATACTCTGTATTGCAGTCACAAATGAACAAATACATTTATAATTACAAGGTGTAGTTTTGATAAATGCTATAAAGGAAATGCACATGTTGGTGAGCTAAACAGTAAGGAATGACTTGAATTAGACATCATTTATGCTCAAGCCTAAAGAATGAGACATGGCTGCTCATGGTGACGACAGAAGGAATATTTACTTTTTAACCCACTGAGCCACCCAGGCGCCCCTAAGGAATATTTACTTTTTAAGCAAAGACACATATTGTATGAAGGACATTAAGGACCAAAAGATCTTGATAGCTTTTGAGGAGCTAGAATAAAGCCCATAGCGTTGTTTACTGATGGGAAATAAGAACTTAACCAGGTTCTACTGACACTTTACCCCAACATGCTCCTTTAGAGAGGAGAATGAATGTTCCATAACAAAAAGTAATGCCGGCAATGTTTTCTTTTAACAATGAGAAAATATTTACTATTTATAGTAGTTTATTATTTTGGTTTGGTTTATGGTATTTATCAACATTCTGGAACTAATCTTTTTTCTTGGATATTACCATATTTATTGAACTTTTCACTAATGGTTTCCTTTGGGGTCATCCATAGAACGGCTTCCCTATCTCAGAATTACATGATTTCCTATATTCTCTTCCAGGACTTTTATGACTTCATGTTTTACATTTAAGTCTTTAATTCTTCTGGATATTTTCAGATCTATGGGTCTTTTGTTTTCATTGCTCCTCAATAAAGCAGAATGCTTTTCTTTATACAGGGCCCTCATTTCTTATTATATTAAGTACTGGACATTAATTTTTTTTTTTTTTTTTATTTGACAGAGAGATCACAAGTAGGCAGAGAGGCAAGCAGAGATTGAGGGGGAAACAGGCTCCCTGCTGAACTGGGCTCTATCCCAGGACCCTGAGCCAAAGGCAGAGGCTTAACCCTTTGAGCCACCCAGGTACCCCTAAATTTTGTTTTATTGATACTATGAATGAACTATTTTTTCCGTTCATTTTATAGCTGGTTATTATGAGTGTTATATAGGAGATATATAGATATATCACATACATTTATGCATACATAATATTATTACATGCTTTTTAATAAGAATATTGTGGCTATTCGCTTGACTGAGATCTCAGTTCTGTGGTCTTCCAGCTGATTCTGGTTTTTCAAAAGTTAAAATTTGCAAATAACATTTCTTTTAATCTGGAAAGGCTAAACAGGGTTTCTCATTATTTTAAATGCATTTATTTGACAACTATTGGGAATGAACATCTTTTCAGGTGTTTGTCGAACCTTTGTTTTCCTTTAGTGAACGGCCAGTTCACATCCCTTGCTAGTTTTTCTATGTGGTATTTGTAACGTTTTTATTAACCTGATAAAATTCTTTGGAATTCATTTCCACATTAAAAATAATTTCTGCCTGGAGAAGAAGAGTCACCTAATATTCTAATGCAAATGTTAGCACAGGAATGGTCTGGAAAGGTGGAGAATCACTGCTGGAAGCTACCTGCCTGCAAACTGACTTGTATTGGTCCTTAAAATCCAATGGGAGGTAGGTAGGTGACCAGTAAAATATGTGCCCAACTAGGGGTTGTGCTATTCCAATTCAGCAGCCAGAACTGTGGTTGGCCTCAGCCCTCCTCCAATGGGCCCCCTCCCTTCCTGCACACCGGGTGGTCTCCCGCACCCCCACCCTGCCTGGTTTGAAGGGATTATTCAGGATCAATATTTGAAATAGTTGTATTTTTTCCTAACTGGAGTTAAGTTTATAAGCTTTTTTTATTTAACCACCAAACACCAGAAATAAAAATCTGGAAGAGAGCCAGTTTGACTTGGAGCCAGTACACTTTCTCATAGCCAAGGAGCTCGCCCTCCTTCCTCCTTGTTTTTTCCCCCCAGTTACTGACATTTCCTTTCAAAAGCTGATTCCCCAACTTCTCAAATTCTTCATCCGTGTGGTTCAGTCCCCAGATGATTTCCAGAGATCCTGCCCTCCCGTTCCAGCCCCCGGGGGCACAGCCTGGGCCCCTGACACCTGAGCTGTGACTGGGGGCCCCGAGCCACGTGACCTGGGCTCCAGCTCTCAGGCTCTTGGGGGAGCTTTAATTACCACCTCAGCAGATGCAGAACCAGGCCCGGGTCAGAGAGGGAGGGGGCAACCAGAGCGTCTGATGACTCCTAAGGCCCGTCAGCCAAGAGATGAGAGACAGGGGGGTGGTGGAGGGTAGGGGGGTGAGGCGGGGAGTTTGGTTCATACTAACCTCTAAAGACTGGAATAAATCCATGCACAATTCATCACTTATCCAGCACATATTGAGCACCAACTGTGTACTGGGCACTCTCCCAGGTGCTGGCGAACAAGACTAAACTGCCCCTGGTGAAGTTGACTGCCCAGTGGGAAAGACAGGCATGAAATAAATAATTCTATCTCACAGATTCAATAATAAAAAGTGTGAAAATTCTGTCTAGGCAAGTGGAACTATTTAATGGCCCAGCTTTGAATCCGCTGAAGGGATTCAGAAGAACAGCAACAAGCTGGTTGCTGGTGGCCATTCCTTTCTTAATGCCTCCCACGTGGGATGGGCTGTCCTGAGAAAACAGGGAGCCCTGACAGGGGAAGGGAGATCTAAGGGGGATGGGTATGGAGCCGCTGGACCTCAGAGGAGCTGCTTTTCCTCCGTCCTTGGGAAACTCTCTGGAAGTGCAGCCCGGCGGCTCTCATGACCTCTCACAGCACTTTGGGGATGGTCTGCAACAGGCCCAGGCCATCCCAGTTGGCCTTGGAAGTCAGCTCTGAGTCAGCTGTCAGTGACCGGCAGGGTCAGGGCTCCTCCCCTCGTCTCCCCACTCCTTCATGCTCAGAACTCATGTTCCAGATGGACTCAGCTGGCAAGTGTTTGAGACGTGTCTCAGCATCTTGTGATGTGTTCCTGAACCTCTGGCCCCATGTGGGGTTAGTCACTGGCTCTGACTCGCTCCCTGCCGCTGTTGGCCCCTTCTTCCTGGGTCCATAAACCCAGCCAAGCCCATCAGCTGAGAGCAGACCACCAGGTCCCCGTGGGCAGGCCTGGAGGGGACAGCTCTGCAGTGAGGCACAGCTGGTTGGCCCTGCCCTCCAGAGATTCTTTTTCTCCCCTTTTTTCTCTGGACTGATTCTTTCTCCTGGTTCATTTGTTGAGGGATGAGGGTAAAAGCCCCCTCCCCTGGGTCTTTCTCCTTCCCAGCTCTCTTCACCTAAATTCCGTGATACCTGGGCTTGGGGACTGAACACAGCTGGAAATACTGCCAAGGCAGAAATATTACTGTTCTATCTGAAAAGGTGGATTTCTTCTCTGTCAGCCTGGGGTAGGCATTTAGTTGGTGAGATCTGGAAATGGGAAGAGGGGGAGCTATTGTTCTGTGGTTAAGAGACTATCTGGATTCAGATCCTGGCACTCGCACTTCCCAGCTGAATGGCCTGGGACAAGTTTTCTGCACCTCAGTTTCCTCATTTATAACAGAATATAAATAAGCACCCAACTCCTAAGATTATTGTGAAGATAATAAGTGCAGATTTTTAAGAAATTCCTGATATAAAAGTGTTAGTAGTAAGGCTGTTGTTACCACAGGCTCTCAGCGAGGTTCCTTTCGGTAAGTTTTTTGCAATGTCAGGTTGGTAATAATCATTTTTATGTGTGGTCTCCCCTTTTCTGCCTTTTTTGGATCAGTACCCCAAAATCGCTAGTTTCACATCACCCCACCCCATTTCTACCAATCCAGACCAGTTAGCGCTGGGTTATACTTCCCCTTTGCCCTGTCGTCTCTAGGATCATGGTGTGGGTGAGGGCTTGGATAGACTCCAAATCTTTTCTCCCCAAGTGTCAGGGCTTGCTCCTCTATGACTGACCCCCTAGGGAAGACCGTTTGAATCATCCATCCCTTGACCCATTTGTTTACTCATTTATTCCACACTCCTGATGGAGCATATCCTATGTGTCAGGTTCTGTGACAAGTGCTAGTTCTAAAAAGATGAACAATATACTGAGTTCCTATGCTCATGGAGCTCAAAGTCACAGGCAATGAGAATCCTGGTGTTGAAGTCAGGTTGTGAAGGTAGATGTGGGGTGCTTTGGGTACCGAGGGGGTACCTGAGCCGATGTTGGGTGTGGGGCTTGATTCTCTGCTGAATTCCACAAGATTAGGAGGATTTGGCCAGATGACATGAAAGAAGGGCCCTCATGGCCAGGAAAACAACCTGTGTGAAGGCCTGGAAGGGAAAGAAAATGCTCCTCAGAGCTTGGTATGGATTTAGTGGCCTCTGCCAGGAAGGGGCAGAGAACAGAGTGGGGTAAGGGTACGTCAGGAAAGCACGGGGGTTACTCTCTGGCTTTTTCACTGATGATCTGGATCTGTCCTATTTACCCTATGGTTTCTCATGTCTTAACATTCCCTCTCAAATGGGTCTCAAAAAAAAAATGGAGTTAATTTTAATAATTTTCACATGACCTATAGGAAGCTGGGTTTATGATTTCTATGGTGTTATGAATATGTTTTCACACTTCTGGTTCAATAGGATAGATTGAATACACGTGTTCATCCCAGATGCCTTGTAAAAATATCACCGGAATGAGAGCAGAGGAGAAAAAAATAGATATAAACAGAAAAGAGGAGACAAGAGCAAATGAGAAATGCCAAGAAATTCTTAGAATATGAAAATCAGATGAAAGCCCAGGAGAGCTGGGGGCGTCTTAGACTGGGTTGTCTGTGAAACAGACCCCGAGACAGGGGGTGGAAGTGATTCAGGAAGTTTCTGGGAGCCACACCTGCAGAAGGGCAGAAGAAGAACGGCCGGGCAGAGAGGCAGTCACAGTGGTCTCAGCTGACCTCACAGGAAACTCTTCAGAGGGATCCCAAATGGAGGCCAGGGCCTTGGGCCTTTGTACACCTCCACGGACCAGTCCTTGGATGTGGCTGACCCTGGAAGGGAGCTATACCTCTGGGTGAGGTGAGTCCCTTCAGCCAGAGCCGATCCCTGGGAAAGAACTCAGCTGTGAGCCTACATCGGCCCATCAGCCCAGTGGCAAGGAAATGAGAACATCAATCAAAAATGGAACATCTGGGCGGTGTGTCTCAATACTCACTACGAAGAGATTCAAAGGAGGATCAAGCCCATTCACACCCCAGAACCTGGAGAGGCTCACAACTAGCAAAGCAGGAGCCTCTGAGGGTTGAGAGAAGGCGTGGGGCTGAAAACAGAGACATCGTCTCAAAGAGTGCATGAAGAGCTCCCACCTCTTCCCAGCCTTGGGACAGGATGAAGGTTTAGTCTGGTGGATTAACCAGAGATCTCCTAGTCCTTGAGACACTACACATGGCAAGGAGTAGAGGAGGCTCCTGAAAATGCAAAAGGTAGGGACATCTTTTGAAAATAGGGGAAATTCCATGTTCGGAATGGTGAGACCTCCAGCCCCCATCCCCACCCCCCAGCCCCCAGCTCAGCTCCCAGAACTCCCACACTTGGGCTTATGGAGACCCAGCAGGAGTCTAGACAGGAAATCCATCTCTAGGGAGATTGGCCAGTCCCAGAGAAAAAAGCCTACCATACTGAGATTTGAGGGTTCTCAACTAAAAAGTCCAGCCAGTCGCCTTATCTCTTGCATGCAGATTACCAGGCAATATACCTCACCTGTGGTCACAGCTTTTTTTTTTTTTCTTTTTTTTTTTTTAAAGATTTTTTTTTTTTTTTTTTTGACAGAGAGAAAGATCACAAGTAGGCAGAGAGGCAGGCAGAGAAAGAGGGGAGCAGGCTCCCTGCTGAGCAGAGAGCCCGATGTGAGGCTCGATCCCAGGACCCTGAGATCATGACCCGAGCCGAAGGCAGCGGCTTAACCCACTGAGCCACCCAGGCGCCCCTGGTCACAGCTTTTAATCAGTTTTTTAATGCCTCACTCTCAAATACGGTCAGAGAGTCAATGATGATACTCATATACTTGGGGAAAAACTCAAATTTGAAGTTTGAAAGTTATGAAAGCAGATAGATGGCAAAAAGAACCTGGAGGAAACAGAGACGGTACAGGAAGCAAAAGGAAACTCACATCAAAACAACAGGGGTGCCTGGGTGGGTCAGTTAGTTAAGCTGCTGCCTTCAGCTCAGATGCTCAGGTCATGACCCCAGGGTCCTAGGATAGAGCCCCACATTGGGCTCTCTGCTCAGCAGGGAGCCTGCTTCCCCCACCCCCACTCCCCAGGACATGCTACTTGTGATCCCTCTCTCTCTCTGACAAATAAGTAAATAAATAAAATCTTAAAAAAAAAAAAAAACGCTTCAGTGTCCTTGAAGAGGTAACAGATGATGTTGCATTATTGAAATGAGAAACAGATGCTTTAAAAAGGAATAATCAAACAATACAAAAAATGATCTCTTGTTTATAAAATGCAATCAGTGATAAAAGAAGGCAGAGTGGGATGGGTCTCTGCTCCACGACATTATTCTGGGTGCAGCAGACAAAGACTCTGCCATCTTTGGTACGTAGCTTCTAATGTCAGCCTGGAGAAGAGGAAGAGGGACTCTCCAGAGGGTTTTATGCATCAGGTCTGTAAGGGGTGGGCGTCATTTCTGCTCACATCCCCTCAGCTAAAACTGATAAAAAATCATCCAGCTTTGTGGTTGGGAAGAAGAAGGATCCATTTGGAGGGACATATTGTAGTGTCCGCCACGGGAAGTGCTGAAAAGAAAGTCAAGGAAGGCTCACAGCAGGCCTGGAAGTTAACTAGCGCAGACTGAAACAGGCAGATAGAAGTCTCCAAGAGGGAATGTCTGAAGGAACAAAAGGAACTGAAAGACTATCAGATGTTTCACTGAAAAAGGAGGCTGAATTCAGAGGGTCGTACCATGCTTTTGTGACTATGAGAAGAAATTATGGCAGTGAAAAATAAGCAATGAATACAAGGAGGAGAGTATTATCTACAGAAAGAACAAACAGTAAAAGACGGAAATGTAATCACGTGACATTTCAGAGAGGGAACAAAATAGTGATTTAACCGAAACTTTAAAAATATCTATTTTGGGGGCACCTGGGTGGCTCAGTGGGTTAAAGCCTCTGCCTTCGGCTCAGGTCATGATCCCAGGGTCCTGGGATTGAGCCCCGCATTGGGCTCTCTGCTCAGCGGGGATCCTGCTTCCTCCTCTCTCTCTGCCTACTTGCGATCTCTGTCAAATAAATAAATAAAATCTTTAAAAAATATATATCTATTAAAAAAATATATATATATCTATTTTGGGGCACCTAAAGGCTCAGTCAGGTAAGTGTCTGCCTTTGGCTCAGGTCATGATCCCAGGGTCCTGGGATCGAGTCCCGCTTCGGGCTCTCTGCTCAGCAGGGAGCCTGCTTCCCTCTCTCTCTCTCTCTGCCTGCCTCTCTGTCTACTTGTAATCTCTGTCTGTCAAATAAACAAATAAAATCTTTAAAAAAAAAAAAAGTCAATCACATGTGAAATTATAAACCTGGGAGGTAGCAATATAACCCTACTGGTTAGAAATATGGAAATAAATACCATATGGAGTAGCAGATAGCACTTAAGAGGAAGATAAAGGAGATGGGAAGGAGTAGGCAGGGGACTTCTACAGCTGTTGTTTATGAACCCTGTAATACAGTTTGACTTTTAAAATCTTGTACATGTGTTACTTCAAAATAAAGACACAGAAGGTCCATGGATAGGACCAGCTTCAAGCATGACTCGATTCAGGAGCTTATACAAAGTTATCAGGACTCAGTTTCTCAGCTTTGCTTTGCCTGTGTTGGCTGTTTTTAGTTAGGCCCTCTTCATGGGGCACAGGACCTCTTGGCCCTTCTGTTTTCTTTTCCTTTGATTCCTTCCTTCCTTCCTCATTTCTTCCCTCCCTCTCTCCCTCCTTTCTTTCCTCCTTTGTAATTTAAAGTTTTTAACTGTAGTTAAAAAACACATGAAATTTGCCACCTGTATCATTTTGACTGTACAATGTAGTAGTGTGTATTCAAATAGTGTGTATCCACCTTGTTGTGCAACAGATCCCCAGAACTTTGTCATCTTGCAAAATGGGAACTCTACATTCACTAAACAACAACTCTTTATTTCCTGCCCCACCCCCACCCCATGATCCTGGCAACCACCCTTCTACTTTCTGCTCTTATAGCTGTTAGCGCCAGCAGAAAGAAACCTCACTTTCCTGGTAATTCTGACAAAATCCCAGGATCAATTTCCACTGAATGGACAAGGGCTTGTCCAGTATCCCCAAAACAGATGGCCCGGGGGTCAGGTGTGAGTGGCTGACCAAGCAGTGCTGACAGTGGAAGGGACCGGAGCTCCTGGCAAACAGAACCCATGGAGTCTCTGGCGAGACTGGCCAGGCTGTGGGACATCAGGCCCCATCCCCCACCCCCACTGTCTAAATCCCACTTGACTTAGAGACTTACCTGTACCTCTGTGACCCTCCAAGCAGGCACAATTATCTCAACTCTTCTGGGACTCTTTTTGAAACCTGTTTAGCATAAACTGTTTCTAAAAAAGACTTATTGTTTGGTTAAGTCGAAAACTGTATTAGTAAGGTTGACCTTCTTTGAAAATGTTCATTAGTTATGTGTCTTTTTTATTATGAATTGTCTGTTCATGCTCTTTGCCCATCTCATATTATTATTAATGCATTTATCAGCCTTCTCAATTTTTAAAAAAGACTTACTTATTTATTTGCCAGAGAGAGAGAGAGCACAAGCAGGGGAAGCAGCAAGCAGAGGGAGAAAGCAGGCTCCCTGCGGAGCAGGAACCCAATAAGTGGTTCCATCTCAGGACCCTGGGGTCATGACCTGAGCCAAAGGCTGATGCTTAACCGACTGAGCCACCCAGGCACCCTTCAGCTTTCTCAATTCTGATAAATGTGCAGAAACACATTTAAAATTTTTTTTTCATAGAAACTTGTACAGGACTTTAGAGAGTACCAAGTAGTGTGATTCTCATTTGACAAAAACAAAACAAAACAAAACCAAAAAAACAACTAAAGCCTCAGCAGGGGATGGAGGAACAGAAAATCCGGTCTGATTCTCCGCCTGTTGGATCGTGCTTCCTCTTCAATTACGCCCCGATTTGGTTCCCCCAAAGTCACATTTCCTGCCCAGTTGTCACATTCGGGGATTACAGAAAGCCTCTTTTATTTTCCCACAATTTGCAGCATTTTTAAAAGACTGAGGATTGGGACGCCTGGGTGGCTCAGTTGGTTGGACGACTGCCTTCGGCTCAGGTCAGATCCCGGAGTACTGGGATCGAGTCCCGCATCGGGCTCCCAGCTCCATGGGGAGTCTGCTTCTCCCTTTGATTTCTCCTCGCTCATACTCTCTCTCACTACCTCTCTCTCAATAAATAAATAAAAATCTTTAAAAAAAAATAAAAGACTGAGGATAAATAGCTGAGAAGATTTTAAGCTAATTTGAGGTCCCATGCGATTTCATGCTAGAAGCCTGGCATGCCCCCAGCAGCACCTTGCAAATCTCCAGGGCAGCAAGCACAATAGTGGGCTGAATTCTGCCGTTTAAATAATACAAGTTACGGTGAAAAAGAAGACGAGTCTCGAAGCCCTGTCAAGGAAGGAGAATGAGATTCTGCAGAGAGGAAGCCACTGATGTCTTGGAGCGGGAGAGAGGGAACGCTGCCCTGCTATGTTGGCCCCAGTGCCTCCCCGCTTTGCAGTCCTAGGTTCTCATGTAGCTCCCGACCACACAAGAAACTGAAAATACCCGGATGGCCATGAGCCCCCCCCCCCCCCCCCGCCCCCCCCAACACCGCGCCTCCGGCTGTTCTCACTTGGCCTTAGCGATGTGGTCATTGTGTGGGTCACAGCAGATACCATTTGTAGAAGAGTCACTGCGGGTTTCAAGTTTCAAAATGTAAACTGAACTCTAAGGAACAGGAGGCCCAGGGCAGGGTTTTCTGCCGCTGAGGAAACCTCTTTGTCCAGAGTAAACTGAAGCAATTGTGTTTTGTTGACTCTAAGTTTCAAGACTGATCAAGTATCTACTACAGTTTGGAAGGCAAACTGCTCGACTCTGTATTCTTATCTGTTAACTTTGTGTTTCTTTTTTCCCTGACAGTGTGCACCAGCGATAATAGGTCAGGCAGTTGCCTCCATTAGGCTGCTGCTAGGAGGAGAGTAGAAGAATGTTTTCAGTGTGGAAACAGAGAGGCTTAGATCTATTGAGAGATGGGACTGGAGCTTCAGATAGTCAAATCTTCGAAAAATCTGAAAGAGAATGCATTAAGGTGTTAATAGTAGTTATTTCTGTGTGCCAAGTGTATGGGTGGTTTTAATTTTATTCTTTGTGAAGTTTTAAATTTTTTTTCAAATTCTCTACAACTGTACACTTTATAATTAGGAAAAACAATAATGGGATTCTTAAAAAGCAGTTATCAAATTTCAATTCTTGCTTTATTTATTTATTTGTAGAAGATTTTATATTTAAGTAATCTCTCCACCCAACATGGGGCTCAAACTCACAAACCCGAGATCAAGTGTCACGTGGGCCATCGACGGGCCAGCGAGGAGCCCTGATTTTTGTTTTAAAATTAAGATATGAGGGGCTCCTGGCTGTTTCATGTGACTCTTGTGATTCTATAGACATAGAATCACAAGAGTCACATGATAATATATATATATATATATATATATAT